>NC_134857.1:48279892-48494892 GCF_049852395.1 Peromyscus maniculatus bairdii
AAATGAGATGGTCTTGGATTCTATATGTATTTTTATTCACTTAAAAGTATATGCATTTATGCAAATAAAAGTGTTAGAAGGTCCGTAATTTAACATTTGGTCCACATATGCACAGGGATATAAAAATAATTTTATGAGGCATGTAAATTTAACACCATCACTAGAATAGGTTTGTGTAATTGTTATGAGTTAATATAACTTCTTATGGAGGCAGTTCTCTTGTAAACTGGTACTTTTCCAAACCTTTTTATTAGTTTCATAGTTTTAAGGAAAACCCAGACTCCCGACCCATGTCCCTGAGTTCATCTCGATACTGGATATATAAAGTAAGACCAGTAAGATCCATTCACCAGCGTCTATCTCAAATCATTGTCCAACCAATCACAAGTTCAGATCAATGATGAGTAATTAGGTAGAACTGGAGGGTGATGTTACAGTGACCACAAAAGAGCAACGGAATCAGAAATCAGTACACAACAACAAACGAGATTTTTGCTCACCATTATTTGAATTACTCTGTAAACTATTAACTCTATTGAGTGTTCAAAGCACCTGCATCATCAAGTAAGACATAGGTAAATATACCATTAATTTTTCAAAAAAACACACTTGAGTTGTGTTTGTTGTTGTTGCTTGGCTAAAAGATGAATTTTAAATTTAGGGAAATCAAATGAGTCTTCCTGTGTATATTCTACTAATGTTGATTTTGCATCTTTAACCAAGTTTATGTCTAGAGTGGAGAAATGAGTTTTTGTATGTATTTCTCAAGGAAAAAATTATTCTAAATGTACTTGTACTGGATTCGGTTTAGTTTTTCTTAGATTTGACCCAAAACTGAGGCTGATGCTACTTGAACAAGTAGAATATACCCCCAAACTCTACTGATTGTTTTAACATATAATTAATGGTCTAAAATACCTGGTTTGTAACTGAAGTTTATTTAATGTATAATTAAAACAACTCTCCTTCAAAATGTCCTAGAGTTGTTCAATTATATGTTAAAACTGAAACAAATATAAAAACTTCAATAAATATATTTTCTTCCAAGAAATGACACACTGTGACTTTTTTGTTATTGTTGGGTTTGATGTTGTCGCCTCTAAGGAGGTCAGCAATATGGAAACATAAAGGCCAATTTAATTTGGGCATCTGCGGCTGCCAAGTATTTTAATTCAGACAGCTGTGACTGAAGAGTTAATATTTTACTTGTCAAAATCCAAAAGAAGGCCAGTGAATCACTCTAATTCTCATTAAGAGGCTTTCCCCCAGTAGCACCCTAATTCAAAATAATGAAAGTAGAGACTGAGTGCGATTCTAATACCAGTTGAGACCTATCTTTTAATATTTCTCCAGTGATGGATTAGGGATCGGGGAAATTCATCTCAGATCATAGAGCCTAATTTAATAAGGGATCATTCCAAGAGTATTGCATTTTATAATAATGTCATTTAATGTGTCGTCTTCCATTTTTACTGTCCCATATGTATGCTTACACGATGGTGCCATAGGGATAAACTTTTAAAGAACCAGCATCATTTTTAGTTTTCATTTTCCTTAAGTAGGGGGCCATCCATGAAAACATCCATTAGTACCTTTATTATCACAAAATAAGAGAGTGAGAGAGCCGTCTCATTTGCAGGACAACTTAATAGAGCCCTAAGTAAATCAACACTTTACAGGATCTCAAGCATGGAAAAGGGTGAAAATGTTGGAAATCGTTTGAATAAATCAAACTCCATCATCTAATACATTAACAATAATAAAAAACCCGAGTAACCTTGTAGTTTTAAAATGCACAAAAAGAGCATTCCAGAAGCTAATCTTGCTTTCTCCTATTGCTCCTCATTTTCAGCTGATTTACAATTCGAGCGAAGCTTTAATAACTGTTTAGTAAAGACTAATTATTCATGGTGCCTAACTTTAGGGAACTGATATGAAGGGCTATTTTTTCATAAATTGCATTCACTTACTCAATGAGGAAAACAAATTGTCAGGAACAATGTTATATGAAATACCTAACTTTATTATTTTATATTAACATCTAACTGTATTTAATCAACTTTGCTATTTTTATCTTGGCATTACAGCGCATGTGAACCCGTCGGCGATTACCAGGGCACTAGTTAAATGAGTTCAGGTCAGAGCATCATAACCACATAAATGTCAATACATTATTATTGGCTATAACTCCTACGGCGGCAGCAGGAGGGCTGCTTAATCACAATTATGCTCTCCGAAGCCTTCAGGACAGCTGGTGTTACAACAGGCCACTTTCCCTTCACACACAGCTCAGGTTGGGGCCTTTACCTCTCAGTATTGTCTTTCATCATTTTCCTTTCCCGTTCTGACGGCATTTGCTTTAACACACAAACTCTAAATTACACTCTAGGAACATTTCTTTGTTGTAATTGGTCTTCTGTTTTTCCAGCCATAGAAATAATCTGAATGGAGCGGTAATAAACCATGCAGTCATTCCCAAGGTTTTTGCTTCTGGGAATCTTTTTCTATATACTTTGCAGTTCAGTTATCCTTAAAGTGTTGCAAAAGTTTCAACTCTCTTCTTGAATTTGAAAATAAGTCTTGTTTTCTCCCTGCCTTGGATATTTTTTTTTGTTCCTGCCTTTCCGAAAATACAGCTTCTTTCTATTTTTTTCCCCATTTATCCTCAAGGCTTTCATCTCTGCTTTCCTTTCTTACAGTACCACATCATTTATTATACCCTAAAATAATTCCTTGAGACTTGCTTTTTTATTTCTTTTTTTCTTACCATATTTTTCCTTTACCTGTCATTATTTCTGCTCATTCTGCTTATATTCTGTTATTCATGTCATCTTATCTTTTTAAAAACTCATGACTTCTCCTGCCAATAAGTACAACATGACACATACGCATAGTGGGAACCTAAAACCTCTTTAAGGACCAAGTCAATTTGCCAAGAAAAAAAAATACACAGTGTTGTTTAAAACCATATTGATATGACAAAAATGGAGCACAGGGTCTGTCATCTAGAATAATTACAAATGATTGTTTGAGTCCAACAAAGTATGCTAGAGATAGAAGAAAAAGAAAGAAAGAAAACCTAAGATAAATGTTTAAAATGAGGTAATTTTGCTTTTTACTGATTGGGAAAAAGAACCCAAGGTAATTTCGTTACTTGATTTTTCTCAAGCCTGACTCTTTTTGTTTTATTTCAAAACAAATGTGACATCAAATAATACTTAGACTGTCACGATTTTGTATTATTGTAAACTGATGGTCACAGAGCATTTCACATAAGCCTGTAGCTCACATGCAGGAATACTTACACTATGCCTTACCAGTCTTTACAGTTGGTAAATTAACGTACTAAATCCATAAGGAAACAGGAAACCCTTTTTTGTGGTTACGAAAAGAACTTTCCAGATATTGTGGTGAGGACTTTAGAAAATGAATGAGATTTTCCCTTCACATCTAAACTATGTATGCTGAATAATGCAGATGGCTCTAACATGTAAAACAACGGTTTGACTCTAACTCTGTTTACGTGGTGGGACCAGGATTTCCAAATGTAGTTGAACATATTAGATGCTTGCAAACAAATCTTTGCAACAAAATCCACATAGGATAATGAAGGTGACGTGAAAACTCAAACATCTGTCACACTAGAAAAGCCACAATACGGTCTTTAAAATATAATTCCTGCAGCAAAAAACACGACATAGAATCTGACTGAATTTGAGAGACGACGCTCACATACCAGCCAAATTCTATATTCTATAGAGTGCTTCTTTTAAGTTCACAATGCATAACCAGAACCTTTTCGACATTGCCTTACTATAAATTGAGAGAAGACTTCAATTTTCTTGTTTTTGTTTAATTCTCCAGATGTTTGTTTGAGTCAATAAACTATAATACAAATTACTTTCTTTCTTATGAAGCAAAGATCTGCAAAGCTCTGATGAGAAAGTTGCAGTGACCATAACACTGAAAACTACAAAAGAAAAATCTAGTGATCCCAGCAGTTAATTGGACACTGCTCCCAGAGAGTCAAGTCACCATGTGAAAACAACTTTAGAGAGGCTAATTTAATACACTCCATACACGCTTACCTCCAGAAAGCTACCTCATAATTTTCTAACAGGAAAACAGCATGTCTATTAAGCTAGACTCCTGATAAGCACATGGTCCCCATGGCTACACACTCAACTTGCCTACACGCTGTTTTCCGATGCTAAATCAACCTGGGAATGGCTACATTTCAGAAGGTGATGTAAGGTAATAATTCATGGCACTTTGGCTTGGCCCAACAAAATTAAAGGTTCTGTGACATTTGAACAGCTCTTCTTGGAGCATGTTCAACCATTGTGAACATTGCTTCACCAATTACCAAAGATCACACAGTTATCAAGTGACAGAGTTTTTGAGACTCTGAGCCATCTTTTGCCACTATGTGATACAAATTCTGCTTAATTAGATATTAAGATAATGTGTGGTTTGTTCCCAATGTCTACTTAGCACTGCCTTTTAAAATAAACTAACACCAGACCCACAGGAGGACATTGTAGGGTATATTAAAGTTCTAGGATTCCTTAATGTCTGATTTTATGTTCAGTCTAAATCCCTTTTCAATGCTGTAAGAGTATCCTCTTGGTATTGTGACTTCAGTTTGTTTTTGTGTGGGATCTTTTGCAGGCAAGGATGATTTTTTCTCATTTCTTTCCTAGATAGATTTTACATATATTTCATGGCTTGATTTTATACATATCACATATAATGTGTGTGTGTGTGTGTGTGTGTGTGTGTGTGTGTGTGTGTATTTGTCTTTTTTATAAAGCTTCCAGGTCCTTTATATATAAAATGACTTTTTCCTGTAAAACTCCTCACCCCTACTTCAAGTATGCTCTCTCTAAGTTCCAATGATGAACAGATACTTGGTCAATAAAACCACTAGTCAAGAATTTCAGACAGGATCACAGTAATACTCAAGTCAGCCATCTGCAGGTCTTTATAGAAACAGGTCTCCAGTAATCCAAGTAATTTATTAACTGTGTCAAGGGCAGAACATATATAGCATTTTGGTCTTAATAATTAGCTTTTATCTGTTTCAATAATAATGCCTCCTATGCTCCTTCTCATCTTTTTTCTGTAGAAGACAATTTTATTTAGTTGTGTAAATTTACCCCATCATTGTGATTTTTTTTATTATATACAGAGATGTTTCCAAATTAGGTGAATTGCTTTGTTGTATTACCTTTTCAGTGTTCTGCATTTTCTAGTACTTGTAAGCACACCTCTAGTTATATTATTGTTGATACATTTTTAAGTTCTATTTAAGCATCAGGTCCTTAAAAGTAAACAGTTTTAAACCACCTCTAAACTTCTCTCTATCATGTGCTATAACGCAGTAGGCAGAAGTCTTATTCCATAACATCATTTATTTCAGATCCTGATTTGCTTTGCCATAAGGCAAAGAAGTCAAGGGTCTATTTTTATCAGCACTGGGAGAGTGCCCCTTACTTACAAAGGAAAAAAATTCATGTTCAAAATTAAGTAAGCACAAACCCCCTATTTTTCCAATTAGGGGTAAAGTAAACATGAGTGTGAATACTCTGGGAAATAGTACATGGAATTGTTTTCCCACCGAAATGTTCCATGAGAGTGGAGAAAGGCAGACACAATGCCAGAGACGCAAAGTAGGCAGGGTGAGGCGGCTGCAACAAGGCAAGAGGAGATCAGAAGATGGAGACAGAATTAGGGCTAGCTGTCTTGTCTTACAGTCTCCTGTGGCAGCTGTCTTGGCTATTCATAGATTAAAGTAAATTCTAATCTACATGCTGTAACAATCTGGCTTTGGATATCTGCAGTGAAATTTTTCAGTTCAGTTATTAATAATAATTTGTCAGAACGAAATCATAATGATATCAAAGTGTTCCCTGTTCCAATTCCTTTTGTTTTCTAATGAAATGTTTTTGTTTCCGTCATGAGCTTCTTTTTGATTGCCTCACGCCAGACAGGCTAACCAGCAATTTCCTTAGTAATTATGATTAGCATATAATTAAGAATAAGTATCATGCTCCTGCAATAAATAAGCAGTCATGAAGATAAAAATGGGAGCAGAGAAGGTGTTGTCAGTCCATCAAACCCTCAACTGATTATAAATTCTGCTGTAACCAGCACTGCAGATTAAAGAGCGGGTATGGTCATAGGTTCTTAGTGTGCTGTGCCTGCTTCCTAGGAACTCCTAGAGCTAAAACTGCCCTTTTCTACCAGACACCCAAGCACGACCAGGGAGTGAGCAGTGTCATTATCTTCCATTTCTTTCCTCTTTAGAATGTCATCATTGTTTATGGATTCTTGCAGTCACACAAAACCCCTAAATTTTAAATATAAAGGTTAAATCCCTAAATTACAGTCCCAATTTAACAATGTGGTAATTATATCTGAGATCATATTCTATCTTCTATCATCCACAACTTGCACAAGGCCTTGAGTCTTTTTTCAATTTCAATTATGTCAAATTTGTAAGATGAAACATTAAGTTGGGATTAAGAACAGAACTGTTTGCTGTCAATAATATTTCTTACGAATTGGCTGATTTGATACACCAGAGAGTTTTAAATTGCACAAGGGGAGGGGAGCCCATTACATGGGGTAAGGGCGTCAGTTAAAAGTAAGTAGGTATATATTCTTTTTATTGAAAATATATTTATATATAGTATATATTCTAATTATGGTTCCCCTGTCCCAACTCCTCCTACTCCCTGCCCAAATCTATAGCACTTTCTCTCTCACTGGAATACAAATAGGCATCTAAAAAATAATAATAATAAATGCAGAGAAACACATATATAGAATTCCCATAGAAACACAAAACGTATACACATAGAACATGTAAGTTAAAAAAAAGGAAGAAAGGAAGGAAGGAAAGAAGGAAGGAAGGAAGGAAGGAAGGAAGGAAGGAAGGAAGGAAGGAAGGAAGGAAGGAAGGAAGAGAAGAGCCCTGATAAAGCATTATGAGGAACCTCTAAAAATGGCATTGAGCTCATTTTGTGTTGGCCATCAAATGCTAAGCACAGGGCCTGCCTTAAGAGTGAAGAGTTGTTTATATACCCAGAATACCCAGTGAGATTCCATTGGAGAAAACTAATTCTTTCACTTGCAAGCAATTGTCAACTGGAGATAGCTTCTGAGTTAGGGATGTGGGCTTATGTCTACTTCCCCTCTCAGCACTGTGACTCCACAAAGGGATGGTTCAGCATACATAAATTGATAAATGTAATCCGCCACATAAACAGACTAAAAGGCATAGCCACATGATCATCTCATTAGGTAAAGAAAAGACCTTAGACAAAATTCAACATCCCTTTACCATCAAAGTCCTGGAGAGACTAGAGATACAGGGGCATACCTCAACATAATAAAGACAATTTACAGCAAGCCCCGAGCCAACATCAATCTAAATGGAGAGAAACACAAAGTGTTTCCACTAAAATCAGGAACAAGACAAGATTGCCCATCTCTCCATACCTATTCAATATAGTACTTGAAGTCTTAGCTAGAAAAATAAGACAACTAAAGGAGATCAAGGTGATACAATAGAAAGGGAAGAAGTCAAAGTGACTTTATTTGCAAAAGATACGATAGTATAACATAAGTGACCCTAAAAATTCCACCAGGGAACTCCTGCAGCTGATAAACACTTCCAGCAAAGTATCAGGGTACAAAACTAATACACAAAAATCATAGCCTTCCTGTGCACAAATGACAAACAGACTGAGAAAGAAGTAGGGAGACAATACCATTCACAACAGCCTCAAAAATAAAGTATCTTGTGGTAGCTATAACCAAATAAGTAAAAACACGGCATGATAAAAAAAAAAAAAAACTTTAAGACATTGAAGAAAGAAATTGAAGATGGTATCAGAAGATGGAAAGACCTTCCACATTCATAAGTCAGTAGGATTAATACAGTAAAAGTGATAATACTACCAAAAGCAATCTACAGATTCAATGCAATCCCCATCAAAGTCCCAACACAATTCTTCACATGACTTGAAAGGACAATTTTCAGCTTCCTATGGAGTATCAATTCTTTTTTTTTATTAAGAAAATTTTTTCATTCATTTTACACACCAATCAAAGGCCCCCCTTCCCTCCTCCAACCCCCCAGCTTCCCCATTCCAACCTACCCCCCATAACTACCAACACAAGAAGGCAAGGCCTCCCATGGGGAGGCACATCCAGTAGAGGCAAGTCCAAGCCCTCTCCCCTGTCTCGAGGCTGCACGAGGTGTTCCATCATAGGTAGTGGGAGGAGCATCCTTTAAAATAACTCAGAATTAGCTGGCTTGGTGAGAACACCTTTAATTTCTGCTTTCAGGAAGCAGAGGCAAATGGATCTCTGAGTTTGAGGCAGAATGGTCTACAGAATAATTTGCAGGATAGTCAGGGTTACAAAGAGAAACCCTGTCTTAAAACAAAACAAAACAAAAACCGAAAAAAGAAAAACTCAGAAGGATTTCAACCTGATCTTTGAAAGGACAATAAAGGCTTTGCCTAGAAAGTAAATTCATGTTATGGAATGAAAGACATTCAACTTTCTAAACAGTACATTTCTCATCAGTAAAGTTCTAAATAATTAATTATTTAGAATAAGTGGAACATATTTCTATTTAACCACAGTGTCATTCTGATCTTCATTCTACTTTAATAGGGTCTGGACCATGATCCAGAAGGACTATGGGAAAAGTTCTGTCCTGGGCCTGGCAGCTTTCCCTGTTCTCGTGACTTGCTCTGTCTCATGTGTAGGAGCTACTGCATTCACTCATCAGAAAACATTTGTGGAGAGTCCAATGTGTGTCTGGAAGTGATAAAACCAGATATGGCCCTTACTTTTCAGGGGACATGAGGTCTCACAAATACAAGACAAACAAACAAAAAAGACATATAGTAACCCAGTGCGTATATGTATGATGAATGTTATACAGAAGTTAAGCAGTTGAATCTGTGGAACTATTGAAGAAATTCATAGGAAACCTATATAGAGGAATGAGGTGAGGTAGAGAGTGGAGAGAAGGAGCATTCCTGCCAGAATTGCTGATGCAAAGGCCCTGAGACAGGGACTGACAAAAAAAACGTGAGTGAAGTGTAAGAAGCAAGGACTGAGGTTTGTACCAAGGCTGGAAAGACTGGCAGAGCCTGTAGGCAATGTAAATACCCACGAGTTTGGCTTACGGTGTGAGCAAGGGCATGGGCCTGGACAAGGGGAAGAGGCTGATGGGCTTTGAGTGTGCATTTCAGGACAATCACAATGAGCACAATGGAAAGAATATGGGAGTAGATAACAGAGGCAGGAGGCTAGTGGGAGGCTCCAGCAGCAGTCTTGGCCAGTGATGATAAAGCTGGAACAGAGTCATGGCAACAGCATTAAGAAATGGGTGTAGGAGGCTGGAGAGGTGGCTCAGTGGTTAAGAGTGCTGGCTGCTCTTCTACAGGATTCAAGTCCCAGAAACTACATGGTGACTTAGAACAGTACATTGCTATACATGGCCACCTGAACTAATGCTCATGTACACACACACACACACACACACACACACACACACACACACACGCAACTAGAAATAAATAAATATGAAATTTTTTTAAAGAAAAGAAAAAGAAGTGGATATATGCAATCATGAGTGATAAGAGATGGCAAGAGAATAAACGTGAGGTGATGACAGCTAAGGAATGGAGATCTGAATTCCTGCCAGAAATAGAGAGGAGAGTGTAGCTGAAGTTTTCTCTGGCCCTGCCCAGCCCCATGGACCACACAGCCACTTATAACATAATCACTCAGAAGCTTATATTAATTAAAACTGCTCGGCCATTAGCTCAGGCCTACCATTGACTAGCTCTTTCATTTAAACTCAGCCCATTTCTGTTCATCTATATGTTGCCACGTGTTCCGTGGCTTTACCTGTGTGCCATTACATGTTGCTCCCTGGATGGCGGCCTGGTGTCTCCTCACTCAGCCTTCCTCTTCCCAGAATGCCTCTTGTCTGCTTATCTTGCCTACACTTCCTGCCTGGCTACTGGCCAATCAGCGTTTTATTAAACCAGTGTACAAAAGCATTATTCCACAGTAGAAGAGTGTTCACAGTTGGTGTCAACCTTATTCCTCTACCACCATACTGCACATAACATTTCTTCCTTTGTTCAATATGTGCACCTGATGCCATTCCTATCATAACCATATCTTGTTTGTCAGGATGAAAAGTATGTACCTGTGAGAAGGTAATAAATAACCCAATAAGGAAATATAAAAAAAAATAAGTACTAAAAAGGAAAAAAAGAACAGTTAAAAAATAACCAAAAAGCTTTTGACTGGGGCAACTACACCAGCTCCCATTAAGAGAAATGGAAATGTGTATGGGAAGGTAAGGTTTGGGGGAAGCCTGGGACAATTGTCTAATATACATCCTATTTCATTCACGGTATAGAAGTCTGTGAAGCTGTTAATGAGAGTGAGATAGACTGAAATGTACCATGTTAAATAATTCCAACACCTATGAAATGACAAGAGACAGTTGTAGAGTAATTTCATCCTATAATTTCATTCCATCTGTGTTAAAATATATTTGTAAATACACATGCTTCACATAACATGTATATGCATGAAAGTGCATAAAATAACATCTGGACAATATTAACACTGTAAAGGATGGGGAAAGCCCTAAATTATTTTTCTTGCTTATTTTAATTTTTTTATAATGAATCTGTATTCATATGAGATTCTTTTTGTCATTAAAAAGGAGCATAGGAACTTACTTCAAAGCAATGGCCTACAATGGGCACCACTGATTGCCACTTCTCCGCTTCAGCCAGAGTAAAGACTAGACATCAAACTGTAAACTATCATAAGGAAATAAATGTTTTGAAGATCCTGAGAAATCTAAACCAGATATGAGTGTCAGAAATTCATCTTTCAGAAATGGAAGAGATGTCCCTGAGGCAAAATTACAGGAAACAGGCAAAGTCACAAAAAGATGTGGAACTTTTAGACCATGCCAAGGACGCTATTTACGGACAAAGAGGCAACTGGTCTTGGAAGTTGTGTCAGGGTCAACTTCCCTAAGATGGTTTCTTTCCATACCTATCACATGCTGTCTGGGTCTGAACGTCAGACTTCTCCATATCAGCTGGCCATAAAGCTGGTAATGCCCACACATCACTTTGGAAGAAGAGGAGAATACATTACAATGCTCTATTATACTGATCACAGGGCAAAAATAGTTCATGGCCAATTAATTCATTGTGCAATTAACAGACCCCAGAAGTGTGTGTTTGTAAATCCCTTGCATGAAAACATATTTTAGGTATGGCATGAAAGGCTTTAAGGCAAACAACAATTCATTATTCTTTGTCCCCACACTCCCTAACTCAGGCGTAGGGATTGAATAGCTTCAGTCCATGTTTAAGGTTTAATTGAACAGGCAAGAAGAAGTTAATCAAGGAAACCTTGTCCATAAATCTTGGAAATCCTGTAAACCAAGAAAAAAAATAAAAGGACTCAAAAAAAAAAAAAAGATGCTAAGTGTTGTCCTGGATATTTTGCATTTATCATCCAACTCCATCTAGTAACAATTTCAACTGTCTTAGCTCATTTTCATCTTTCCCGGATAAAATACTCTGACTAAAGCATCTCAGGGGAGAGGGGGGTTTACTTTAGCTCACAATTCCAGATACAGACCATCTTAGCAGGGAAGTCAAGGCACCAAGAGCTTGAAAAAACCAGTAACGTTGCATCTGCAGTCAAGAAGAGAGAGGACTGCCTCTGTCCAACTCATTTTATCCTTTGTATTCAGTCCAGAGGCTGTTGCTGAGGGAATAGCACCACCCACAGTAGACTATTCTTCCAACCTCAATTAAGCATTCAAGATAATCCCCCACAGGCATGCCCAGAGGCCCATCTCCCAGGTGATCTTAGATCCTGTCAAGTTGACAATTAGCAGGAGCCATCACACTAATTAAGGTAGATTTAATTATTTAAAAGATGAGAAAACTGAAACCTAGCAATAGCAAATTTGCCCATGCTAATAGGTTTATACCAAATCTGTCTGACTCCAAACTCGGTATCTTTTCCCAGTAGCCCAGGAACTCTTCAGGAGCTCTCTTTGACATTAGTAGAGTGAGAATCTGAATTTTGAGCATCCATAGCTGTTTGGTGTTTTCTTTTTTAAGAGATTTCTCGTGGACATCAATTTCTTGTTCATGACACAACACAGTATAGTCAGTTGACTTTCCAAAGTTTTGTGTTGTATGTGACTATTAAAATTTTTAACTAGAGATATTCATTAGATGTTGATAGATTTGCTCACCTGAATTTTATATAAAATAATTGCAGTTATAAATGTATCCAAAATACCACTCTCATCATTATGAATTTCATAGTCTAGTAAATGCAGAGTTTCCAATTAGCTTCCATGCCATACTCAGCTGCCTCCTGCTTCTCAGACAGCTGCCCCAGTGTCCTATTTCCCTTCTCTCAGCAGCCCATTTTACCCCCTACTTTCAGATGATGAAAGTTATGTGAACATCTTGCTGTCACTTTCACATGCCTACCAGCATCTTTGCATGTCTGTCTCCTGTTTCCCCTTCTTATCCCTCTCCCTGTGGTCCTACACTCTCTGGCCCAGGAAATCTTAACTAAAATACCTACTGGCTGATGCTTACTCTGGCATCTCCAGCCTCTCTTTCTTTCCTGGTACCTTCCTATTAGTGTGTTTCCACTGTGATGGTTTGAATAAGAATGGTCCCCAATGGCTCAAATATTTGAATGTTTACTTGTCAGGGAGTGGAACTATTTGAGAAGGATTAGGAAGTGTGGCCTTTGTTGAAGAAAGTGTGTTACTGGACTTGGGCTTTGAGATTTCAAAAGCCTTTGCCAGGCCCAGGATCTTCTCTCATTCTCTCTACCTACAGATCAGAATGTAGCTCTCAGCTACAGCTCCAGTGCCTACCTGCAAGACGCTTTGCTTCCCACTGTGCTGATGATAGATTAAACCTCTGAAACCGAAAGCAAGCCCCCAGTTAAATGCTGTCTTTCATAACAGCTGCCTTGGTCATGGTGTCTATTTACAGCAGTAGAACAGTGACATACAACTTAAAAACCTTCTAGGACCCACATGTCTTCAAGTTTCTGCTTCATCTCTTTTTTTCACAGCAAAAATTCCCAAAAGAATTCACAGCAACTCCGTATCCTCATTGTGTATTTATCTTAAACTTATATCTCATAGGATTTTTGCCTCCATCTCTTCTCCTCTGGCCTTGTACATATCACAAAATGCCTCCTTGTAGAAATTCCAATAGACGTGTTACAGGCCTCTTTTGAAATTTGACCTCTTAGCCATGTTTACACAGGTAATTACTGTCTCCTTAACATGGGCTCATCCTTACATCTGAAAAAACTCTACTTGTAGGGCTTTCTGATGCATCTTTGGCCTCCCATGCCAACTTTCTCTTACAGATCCTCCTGTTCTTCCTGACCAAGTACAAACACTTCTCAAGTTTTCTCAAGGTTCTCTTTGTACCATATACAGTCCTATATATGCAGTCCTATATATTCCATGACTTGGGATACCTCTGTACATGGCCAACCCTTATTCTGTGTCATAGTCCTAGAAATGAGTTCCAAACTGATTCATCTATTTAGTTGCCATTCTGTCATCTCTGAGGATGTCACTGCCATTTCAAACTCAGAAGGTCCAAAGTTGAATGAAGCATCTCCCCGCTTCTCCTTACATATTTCCTCTCAGTAAATGTGTCTGAAGAGTCTTGCCCATGCACTTACTCATCTGATCTTCCACACTCCCCTCAGCTCCCTACACCACAGCCATTCTAGCCCTACTTCCACCTAAGGAATGCCTTTCCCACTCTTTCATCCGTATCAAAAGGCTTCCTATTTGTAATGTGTCTAGCTATAATATTCCCACTCACAATTTTACTCTCAATCCTTGACTGATATAGCTCCTAAGTACACTTTATGTTTCAAGGAAAATATCATTCACCTAGAGGACTTCCTAACCCCTTATTATATATTTATATTTACTTCATTCCCACCAACCCTGAAGTTTTGTAAATAAACTTAAAATTACTAATTCCATATCTTCTTTCCTAGCCTAAAACTCTATGTGAGTAGTGGTTGGCTAGATTTACTTTTTTATATATATATAACTTCTAACATTCTCTAAGCAAATTCAAGTGCAAGTATGCATGTGTGAATAGTTCTGTTAATATACATAGAGGACATTTTACACAATGCTTTATATCCTGCTTTTGGCACTTAAGAAGTTTTCTAACTTTGGACATACCACTGTTGTCTGAAACCACCCGCTACCAGCTATGGTCAGCTCCACTGCTTCGGCCATCATCTTTGACAACAAGCCCTTGGCCACACAACCCTTCAAGCTGTTTGAAGACCAAGTTCTAAAAGAAAAAAAAACTTTAAGGCTATGAAAAAAACCTGTGGCTTATGGGAGTTCTTGCTTGTGCAGATTTTTCAGTGTGCCACAATGATGCCCATAGCAAGGAGAAATTTGATGGTGAGAGCTTTATCCTGAAGTGTACACGTCCTGACAACTTCCCTACAACAAATTCTGGATGGTACATGAATGGCTTCCAGCTTTTCACCTACGCTGTCAACACTGAGTGTTTGCTTGGGAAGGTGAAAAGGGGAATGGAAATATTGAGAGCCAAAGGGTGCTTTGGGTCCTTTCTGGCACTTTGTGCCAGCTGCTGACAGCTGGAGTAGATTGACTACATTGACTTGTGTTTATCTTAACCATCCTGAATCCACCTCTACTGGTCAGGTGAGCCCCTTCTACATCACTTACTTGTAAACCTATGCTCATTGTATTCTTGATGAAATTCTTTGGGTTTTATATTTTTCCCAATCTCCTTCAAGTCTAGCTATCTTGCAGGGTTAGTTATGAAGAAAAGCTAAATAACTATACATTTACTTAACAAATTCCTTGATCAGTAAAGTTTTGCATTATTTCCAACCTGCTGCTGCTACAAAATAGTATACTCACTTTTACAAAGTGAGTAGGATTTCTGGGTCCAAGGTTCTATTATGTTCAATACACATATATACATATGTGGATACAGACACTCCACCATATTTTTCATGACTGTTTGATCACGTTTTTGTTTTTATAAATGTTACCATTCCCTTGTGTCTTATTATGATCTAATACCCCAATTTTCTTTTTTTTATTTAACTTTGTTGCCTGAATTCTATCAAATATTTTTTTCCAAGCACTCAAAAGTTCTTTAGTGTTTAAAATTGTATTTGTCCTATGCTTATGTGCTTAAGAATGCCTTTATATTACCATACCAAACAAACATAATGTCCATTAGAATATTGCATTGCATTATATATAACATAATATATAGTACTAACATGGAAAGAGACAAACTGATCAATGGGAAAATAGAGACTCCAGAAGTACATTCAGTACACGTAAAAGTTTAATATTCGATAAAAGCAACATTCTATTCATGGAAAAGTATTGCCATGACAGGAGGCTCATCTGAGAAAAATACCAGGTTAGTCTTTGAACCCATACCACATTCAAAAATCATTTCAGATAAAGTCTGAAACAAAACTGAAAACAGCACCAATTACCCGGCATATATCAAAGACTATGGCTGCCGCTCTTACGAGGGCCTTACAACTGAGGCAGAAAACCTGGGAGTTTTGAGACTTTGTAAGTACATTTCTTTTTTAACTGAAGATGCATATAGTAAGACTATAAATGGGGCTGAAAAGATGGTTCAGCACTTTAAGAGTACACCTGCTTATCTTGGAGAAGACTTTGGTTCAGCTCCCACATGGTGACTTACAACCATCCCTAACTCCAGTTCCATGGAATCCAATACCCTCTTCTGGCCTCTAAAGCTAAAGGTACCTGGCACACATGTGGTACACATACATTCAGGCAAAACACTTCTTCACACACTAAAATAAATCTAGAAAAGGAATTCAACATAGTATAAATAATAAGACTATCTGCAATGCAGATCAAAAATAAAAGGTTAATGTTTATATATTAGAGAAGTAACTCCTTGTAAGGGGAAACAGTGGTTATGGTTTGAATCGGCCGGCTGTGTTTCTTTCAGGCTGATGTTTTCAGCGCTTGTTCCTCAGCTGGTAGCACTGTTTGGGGAGGAGCCTGTAGGAGGTGGTGCTGGCTGGTAACAGTGCTTCCTCCAGGGAAGCCGCTGAATCTTAGACCCAGCACCTGGTTCTACTGCTGCGCTCTCTGCTCCTCCCTCTGTCCGTGCTGACAGCCACTGCTCACTCTACCATCACGGCTACTGAGTAACTCCACCAGGCCTGCCCTGCCATAGTGGACTGAGTCACTCAGAAATCGTGAGCCAAAATAAATCCTCCTCCCTTAAGTGGTTGGTTAGGTATTCTATTGCAAACATAACTAACGCAGAAGTGGATAAAGGGTGTAGTATACGTTTACATAAAAAAATATATATACATATATGAGTGTATTAACTTCAAAATAGCTAATTCAAATGGTCAACAAGTGTGAAAAAACAGTCCAAATCACTATAAGACAGAGAAATGTAAATTAAAAGAAAGTCCAATTCCAGTGAATACTCAGGAAATTGTTGGGGCAGAGCTTCAGCTCAGTAGCATCCTCTCGTTTATTCTCTCTTCCATCTGTTATCAATCATAATAAAACCTGACAGGTGCCCCCCAGCACCTCCAGCCCAGAAATACCAAGCATAACACAGTAAGGACCTTGTCCAATTACTGAACTGTGTATTCTTGATTTATTTGAATTTCACGTTTTCTTTGTGTTTTCTGTGCACCTATACAGATGTGTGCACACATTTCACTGTACCACTGTGTCTATTTTGCATGCTGATTCTGTCAGTGGAAAAATGTAATCCAATTACAAATAGAGATCAGTTTAAGGTTGCTTACTGAAGATGCCTTTATAATTTCACAACCAGTGAAGGCTATTGTGACCTATATACTTCTTTAAAAGTATGTAAAGCTATTGACTCTAAGTTTTCTAGAATTGAATAGACCATAATCATCTCAGGATCACTTGAATGCGGATGATATTCTATAACTAGCTTAGGAAAACCAGTCTAATTTCAATATTTTTAAACTTTTAAATCTTTCTTTTCAGTTTAAGACTGAGAAAGATGCCTAGTTCTTTCATGGATTAAAAAAAATTCTCACCACTATTTGAACATGGAAATATTACAGGCATGTAAACTAGATTACAGGCATGTAAGCTAGGTGGTTGGCTACTAATTTACACACATTCTGGACTTAATTAAAATGGAAAGAAAACAATTTGACTTTTTAAGTTCATCCTACTTTAGGACAGCACAGCACAGCAACCATGAAGCCAGCATACAAAAGCATCAAACATTTACTAAATCTGTACAAGCCTGCTGTGCCACATCTGTCTTTTGTAAACACGACAGCTGCAGGTTCATTTACAGATGTCCCCATCCCTCCCTCAGTGCTGTGATTTTATCCCTTGCATACCACCCTCTGCCCATCTTCGTCCTCCATTCCTGTGCTGTGGAGGAGACTTAAGAAGACAGTCATTACCACAGGTAAGAACCAGAAGGTCACGTTAATAAACATATAGCCATCCTTTTGTCTGGGAAATGTTCAGTGCCTCTTCATCCCTCCTAAACTGCAAATTAAGAAATTCTGCTCATTTCGTACTTGCACTCAAATGTCAATTATTATCAGGTTGAAAGGAATATATGAAAACAGGGCTGGTCTCTCCATTATTTTACCTTCCCTAGATAGTTAGAGGCCAGAGGCACTGAAGAAAACAGTTTTATCTTTACAACTACTTAGCACTAGTACAAGAAATGATATTTTGTTTCTCTTGGCTTCAACCAGCTTAGTTCAAATATCTACCTGATTAAGGACAGAAAGAATAATTATTCTTAATGTTACTAGTTTAAAATCAAAGTATTGTTATGCTCAATTGTATAAGCATAATATATTTTAAGCATCAATGATAGGAATGTGAGTATAGCAATTGGTAACAATAACCACATACATGTATCTATTCTAGTTCAATCTTAAGGAGCTTGAAATTCATTGTCAACTTTATTTTGCATATTCTAAGATAAATTTGAAAATAATTTCTTAGATTTTTACCATTTTTGGCTCCAGAAACATGGAATACCACCTTTTGTAGTTACATACAAATTACTTACAAAATGCCCAATAAGGGAGAGTTTCAATCACTTATGAGTTGTTTTCTTTAGTGACGTGATAAAATTCTTTATTTTGAAATGACAAAAAGTGTCAAATTACTGTGGTCAGAACACAAAATGTTATCTTCATTTCACAGCACAGCTGCATACCTATCTTCCTCCTCCTGGCATCAACATGGGTAAGCAGGACAGTGATAACAGGAGCAACCAAGTTACTCATACTGCATGGGGCTACTTCAAGAGACAGTAACAAGTGTCTAGACAGAGAACTCAGTGCTTAAGAGCACTGGCTGCACTTCCTCAGATCCCAGGTTTGATTCCCAGGACCCACATGGCAGCTTACAATAGTCTGAAGCTCCAGTCTCAGAAAATCCAGTGCCTTTTTTTCTGGCCTCTGTGGGCATTGCTTGCATGTGGTGCCCAGACATACATGCAGGCCAAACACCCATACACATAAAATAAAATAAAGAAAAAATAGCATTAAAAAAAGAAATGTTAATTAATATCAAAAGTAGGATAATTGGATGGGACTGTTGCTCAGTGATGAAGTGTATGTGAGGCCCTGAGTTCAATTCTCAGCTCCACCTAAAGCAAGAAATTAAAAATATATTTTAATTTAAGGACAGAAAGTACTTTGTCTGGATCCCAGAAGTTTTTTTTAAACCAAAGGGTTTTGCTGTGTAGCCCAGGTGCTCCTTGAACTCAGGATCCTCTTGCCTCACCTCCCAACTACTGTGGCAACAGGCACGCACCACCATGCCCACAATGTCATTTTAACTGAGAATAATCAAGCAGTGGATAATGTTGCCTAGGGAAGTAATTAGAACAGTCTTTGCTCATTCAGGACTGAGAAAGTATCCTCTGATGATTTTTAAACTGTATAAAATTAGATATTATTTTATCTTGAGGTTGCCAGTTTTACATTAAGGATGCGTTTTTTAAACATAAATTTTCACTGATTTCCGATTTAAGACTCAGAAATTTTTTACTACATATCCAGCCCTCTGATTTGTGCACATCTGCTCATAATGCTTCTATAATGCATCTTCATGTGTACATTAGCTCATAATTAATGAGAAAAATGTCCTAAAATCTCAGAAATACAAAAGTCATATGTTACAAGGGAATGTATTGATTTAACAGTATTTCCATGTTTGTGTGAATGATTCATGAAGTTAGCAGAAAGAACAATTTAAACAACCCATAAAATATCTGCAAATAACAAGAGAGCAAAAGACATGTATTGGTAGAAATTGAGAAAGTTGGAACTATGCAGAAAATTATCCTTTTAAAATTTTTCATGTGTATTTTAGCATCTTAAAATTGGAATTGCCATATTTTTATTAAAAACAGAACATAAATTTGAGATTTTACTTATTCAGAAGGAATAATGCACTCTGCTGTGTCTGATATATATTGACATGTCATTTTAAATATTTATGCAAAGAAAGCAGGACCTACACACATTTGCTCAGTCTCTGCTTGACCTCTGACATAATACCATTTCTGGACTGAGAGACATTGATTCTAAAAGTATATGCACTCATTAGGAAGGTATATCCTCCTGAGTTTAAATCATGTATCCTAAAGAATAGCTTTCTGATTCAAATCTTCCTTTTAGGTGAAGCCAAAATGTAACCTTAAAAATGCATTACTGCACATTCATTTCGGATACTTCCAGCTTCTTTCATTTATTAAAATAAAACTTTGAGTACAATGTTCGTTACTGAGTGGTTATAATCTAACATAACATTCATAATATTTCTAAATATAGCATTGAAAGTAGAAAAATTGTAGCCTTGATTCTAGAAAAAAAATGTTTTGACATATTTTCAAAGTATGTATTTTAATGTGTGTATCTAATAGGAAGAACACAAATTCTCATTTAGTATTTTAGAACAAAACAGACCACAAATGATAACATTATTCATTCAATGAAACCCCCAACTGTAGAATTTTAGATTGTAAAGAGGGGCTATTTCCCATACTAGTTAATTATCACTCAGCTTCAAAAGAATGGTACATATCCAAAACTAAATGTTTTCCATCCTTTGGAAACAACACAAATATTAGTGATGGCTGACATAAATGGCCTTTGCTCCATTTAACATTTAATCAAGTAGTTAATATTAAAACTGGAGACAGAAAAGATGTGTTGAAAGCAGTTACTTGTATATTGAGATTTGCAGAAAAACTACATATGGTTTCCATTGTTCCATAACCAACATTTTGGAATTTCTTACAGAATGATATATTTACATTTTTCAAAACTGAAAATGTCTGCCTTCTTATTGAAGTTTACCATATGTCAAAACACTTCAAAAGCTAAATATTTTATATACAAAGGGAAAAATGACTAATTTATAATGTATATAAGATTAACCAAAGGAAATTTAAGAATGTCAAAGGCAGTGTTACAGCTGTCAGTTAATTAATACTTGAGTAATCCTTGATAAATCATAACAAAAGTTTTCATTTATGTGACTCTGAAGCATGACAGTAATAATCTCAGACAGTTTGCTAGTTCAGTAATTTACTTGCAAAAGTCATTAAAGTAAGTTTATTTTAACCAATGCAATGACACTCAATATGCAATCTTCATATTTCTTTAATTAATATCATCAGCAAACATGATGACCTCAGGGTTTAAGTTAGAAAAGCCCATTGTTTATGTGGAATCCCCTTTAACTTGCTTCAAAAATTAATGATCAACAAGCTTTCTCACTTTATATGCATGTAAATGGCTCCCCAAACCCCTGGAAGCAAATATTATGAAGCACAGCTCACCTACATCAGTGAAATGACAGAGTATCAAAAACTTCAGTCTGTATCTGAAAGCTACATGAGTCAACTTACTTACTGTACATGCAGACACTTTCCTGTTCTGTAGTCATGCTGTGGCAAGCACAATATCCATTGAACACATGGTGATGATGGGGAACTGCAAAATGTACCTAGGGAAAAAAAAACAGCTAATGACAAAGAGCAGGTAAGTGAATACTTCAAACTCAAAACATATACCAATCAGCAAGTCTAAATAACATCTCTCCCAGGATATGAACAAAAATGACTAACATGGCTTGTATTGCTTGCATAATTGAAATCATTGTAACTGGAAGGTTATAAAAAGATCTAATCCAAGTGAACCTGGAGTCATGAGGTGTTACCCCTAGAAGAATAAGTATCAGGTCTCTAACTAATAAGTATTTTATCAAGATCTGGCAAATAAAGTTGAGAGGGAAAATTCTAAAAGGTGGCAGTAATAACATAGGCTTATTAAGCACATTCCACAGCTGATGAAGTAGTTACTTCTTGAGAGAGCTGCAGAGTTATCAGAGAAAGGAGAGCAGATGTTCTGTGTTTTGACTTGGTGAAGCATTTGATACATGGTTTCATGAAAAGTGACTTGAAAAAACTTAATCCAAATTGGCTTGGATCTGATCAGTGTCACACAGATTGAAAACTGCGTGAAAATCAGTAAACAAAAGATCATAACCAATGTCCATATATTCATTTGGGGTAAAGTTCTGCCACTGAACTGGTGTTAGCTCTGGTTTTAGTTAATGGTTCTATGAATCGTTTTTTAAATAAACAATTTTAATAGAATTTTCAAATATAACTCCACTGGGAGACTGTGCCCACGGAATTTAAACCAGAGAAGAGATCAGTACACAGGAAGTAACAGAATTATAGCTGATGAAAATACACTGCAGAAAACAAGATTGTGACTGTAAGAATTAACAGGTTTTTTCGCAGAGATACCAAAACTTAGAGTGCAAGTAAACAGTGTCCTTCAAAGACATCACCTTGAAAAACCCAACGGTCCAGCAACAGCTACTCTTCAGGATGTTTGGGGAATTCATCGTTAAAATTGCCTTAAGCAAATCAGTGCCAGCAAACTTTAGTGCTCTTTATGAGCCATATAAGAAATGTATCATCACAAACTGCTCTACTTAATTTTTTCTCTATATTTCATTTGTAATAAAAGTTATCTTCCCCAGCTTCTACCTCAGACAATGCCAAACAACCTTTGGCTAGCTCCAACTCAAAAATATTTCTCAAATAGTTCATATTTCTATCAGCTAAATTTATGACTATGTAGAGAGATATATTATTTCCAGAAAAAAAATTCTACTATGTGCTTGTCCCTACTATGGGACTCTTAGGGTATTGTAGGAACTGAGCAATGATCCTTGCTTTCAAGGCATTCATACTCTGTTTGAAGTCGACAAGCATGTAAATAATTATACTATAGTATAATGACACTCTGGTAGATATATATGCTGAGAATTCTGCAACAGCACACAGGGGATCTGGGTAGGTCAGCTTGAGAATGCATAGGAAGAAAATTCAGTGCTGAAATTTGAGATGAAACATGCAGAGGAACTAGAGAGACCCCAAAATGATGTTCTAGCAGAAACAAAACCCTTACAACCATTTGGCATTTGGGATCCGACATTAGCTCCCAAAGGAAGGAAGAGGTGGTGGGCATCTTAGCTAATGAAACAGAAAAAAAAAAATAGTGCAAAGTTAATGTAGACATCACACCAAAGAGTTTGAATTTAACTCTCTAAGCACTTCAGAGCTTCTGCAAAGTGAGAGGGCCTTCCAGTGTGCCTATCTCTGATTGGAGGAATGCAAAGCAGGGTAATGAGAGAAATGATAGGTTTGTGGAAGGAGAAACCATGGGAACCATGGGAAGCACTTACAAGGTCATTACAGTGCTCTCTGAGCAGACCTTTACAGTGATACAGTCTCCATGGTCACTTTTCAGTCCTTACTGCCTCTCCCTTGATACATTGTTTTTCAATCGACTTCCAATGAAATGTGTTCTCTTGGTTTCTCCAGGCCATATCCAATCTTCTTTAGCTTATGTCTACTCTTCTCCCCAACTCTTCTTGATGTGGCATTCTGGGGCTCCATACTTGATTTTCTTTTTTCCCTCTCTCTGCTCACTTTTGATTTACACTACGTCTCATATAGCATTGAGTATCTTCTAAACAAATCTTAAACAGTTCTAGTATGCATCAGTGTGAGAGCAGACACCTAGATGGATATCTGAACTCACTGAGACATTTTCAAAGAAGTCAAATGAATTATGGTGAGTTGCAAAAATTATGAACCAGACTCCATGGTGCATGCCTGTAGTCCCAGCATTTAGGAACACCAAACTCTGCAGGAAGATTGCAGAGTTTGAGGCCATCCTGGGCTCCTAGTGAGTTCAAGGACACCCTGGGCTATATAAGAAAGATTCTGTTTAAAAAAAAAAAATGAACAAATTTGTTAATCCCAACATATAAGAACAAAAAGCAAATCTAGGACTATAAAAGAATGGTATTTGTACCCGGGCAGTGGTGGCAGCGCATGCCTTTAATCCCAGCACTTGGGAGGCAGAGCCAGGCAGATCTCTGTGAGCCCAGGGCCAGGCTGATCTACAAAGTGAGTTCCAGGAAAGGCGCAAAGCTACACAGAGAAACCCTGTCTCAAAAAAACAAAAAAAAAAAAGGAAGAAAAAAATGATATTTGTAACCACACACGAAAGTCAGAGATAAATAGGAACAGAAAAGGGTTAGAGTTGGATATGATTCAAAGGTATCAGTAAAACAAAGAAACTCGGGGCTGGAGAAATGATTCAGTGATTAAGAGTACTGACTGCTCTTGCAGAAGACCCGGGTTTAATTGTGCAGCAGCCACATGGAGCTCACAACTGTCTACAACTCCAGTTCCAGGGATGCAACACTCTCATTGGACCTCCACAAGCATGCATGTGGTGTATATTCACACACTCAGGCAAAGCACTCACACATATAAAATAAAAATAAATCACATGCATGCACACACAGAATAGTCTGGCAGTGGTGGTGCACACCTTTAATCCCAGCACTCGGGAGGCAGAGGTGGGCAGATCTCTGTGAGTTTGAGGCCAGCCTGGTCAACAGAGTGAGTTCCAGGATAGCCAGAGCTAGACAGGGAGACCCTGTCTCGAAAAACCTAAATAAGTAGATAGATAGATAGATAGATAGATAGATAGATAGATAGATAGATAGATAGACAGATAGATAAATTAGTTGGGTGTGGTGAGGCACACCTTTAATCCCAGCATTGAGAGGCACAGATCTCTGTGAGCTCAAGGCCAGCCTGGTCTACATAGTGAGTTCCAGGACAGCCGGGATTATACAGTTAGACCTTGTCTTGAAAAACAAAAAACAAAAAGAAAAGAAAAGATAAGACAAGGAGAAAAAATCAATAGAATGAAGGAGGCAAACATTTTCCTTATATATATTACATGATTATACATACTCAGGTAAGCTGGAGAGGTGGCTCAATGTTTAAAAGCACTGGCTGCTCTTCCAGAGAACGGAAGTTCAATTCCCAATTCAGCACCCACATAGCAGCTCACAGCTCTTCATAACTCCAGTTCCAGGGGATCCAACATCCTCACACACAAACACACCTGCAGGCAAATGCACATAAAATAAAAATAAATAAATCTTCTGGGCACTGGTGGTGCATGCCTTTAACCCCAGCATTTGGGAGGCAGAGGCAGGTGATATCTGTGGGTTGGAGGCCAGCCTGGTCTATAGAGCTAGTTCCAGGATAGCCAAGGCTACACAAAGATACCCTGTCTTAAAAAACAAAAATAAATAAAATAAATTACTCATTTTAAATAAATAAATGCTCAGCTATAATGTAGGAGGTTAAAAAAAAACAAGTACTGTTGAGTAGTACTGTTTCTTTAAAGTGGAAATTAACTCTTAGTTCATTTCCTGAATGTGTGCTCTCAGAAGACTCCAACACTGGGTACTGCTCACCTCTCAAAGCCAATCATATCATTGCCAAGCTTTACAGACATTCAAGACATCCCACCTTCCCTTTTACTATCTTAATTAGCTGCTAAAGCCTGATCTATAGTACATGCTTGGATGCTTACCGAGTACTTTAAATTTCATTCCTGTAATTATGTTTCCCTCCTTGGATTCAGGTATATATTTTATTGTTTCATTTAGCTTTTTAATTATCTTTGGTCAACATTCAACCAAAGGCTTTGGAGGTACAAAGAATGCATTACACCATTGAGATGTAGTCCCCAGCCCCTCTCCTTAGAGTTAAAAGAAGGTTTAATGAGTGATTATATATATATGTATGTATGTATGTATATATAGTTACATAGGGGTCCTGAGAAACTAATGTCTTCTGTGAAGCAAGCAAATGGCTGCCCAGATCATTTCAAGATAATTCCTTATTAAAGCAGCATGTGCAGAGTGGAATATTTGGATGCCATACAACTGGATGGGTAGGAGTCTTCAAAATTTAGCCTGCTTGATTGCCTCCTTGTCTTTATTCTTTCTGTATTTGCAACTTGCCCCACCTCATGTCAGCCAAACCTTCCATTTCCTTACCACTACTTCCAAGGATGCCAGACTTTCAGGGGAAGTCAGGAAAGGGGAGTCTGGCAGATTGAAACAAGACACTGATACCTCCATCGTAGATAAAAGAGGTGTGTGCAGCCAGACTCCTGGGATGAGTGCTTGAGAAGGAAGAAGGACAGAGGCTTGCCGGGCGAAGTGGGAAGTTTCTCAAGGTGAAAGCATGAGAACCCTTCCTAAAGTGGGTAGAAAAGGAAAAGCGTTTCACTGCTCCCTGAGCACTAAAGAGCTGACAAGGGGAAATCACATGGAAACTGGTGTTGTTTGGTTGACCTTTCTTCTCTTCTGTTAACTCTCAATGCAAGCTGTTAAAAAGCGTAGCCCTTACGCCCAATGAACTACAGTTTTTCTCACTGGGCACCCAGTTTGGTGGGATGAGAAGAATGGGGCTTGGTAGCCAGAAGCCGTGGGATGGGACAAGGACAAACCCATCTCACTACTTCAGTTTTACACACTATCCTGCCACACCTACTGGACTTGAGACTGTGGTAGCCCTGGCTAACCAAATTCATGGTAGGAAAGATGAAATCAGTCCTGTGTCCAATTCCACCACTTTGTCACTGAGACAACTGCAAACGTCCTAGAAACGAATGTTCACTCTTCCTGTCGGGGCCTATTTATTCTAATTTCCCACCCTGATCTTGGAAAACTACAAAAAGGTCCAATTACCCTCTGAGTTGGTCGGAGCCTCACTTGTACTCAATGAGGAATCACACACAGGCACACAACTCACCAACAGTACAACTGGTGCCGACTATTAACCCAGATCAATAGTCTCAACAGAAAAGGTCAAAGGTCCAATGGGCTCTGGGAACCCCAGACCACATCACTCTCCACCTTGACCAGCTTGACAGACAAGCTCAATTGCTCAGGCTGTTCCCTTTCGGTGGATTAGCAAAGAACTTCAGAGCTTAAAGCTCGCATTTCTTCCTTACATTAATGCTACTAGCAAAAGCAAATAATAAGCAAAGTAAAAAAACAAGACAAAGGCTTTCGTGGCTGACACCACTTTTATAAAGGAATGAACATTACTTTGCAAATTTATTTTACAGTAATGAGAGATTTGTAAAGGATTCCACTATGCGGTATGTGGATGTCTGAATGGCTGATAGGAGAATACTTTAGGGTGTGACAAAGCATCCCAGACCCAATTTTTGGAGGACTCTTGTTATTGAACAGACACAGAAGCATACTCCACACATTAAAAAAACATATGTGTACATGTATATGTATATAAGAAAAATACATGTGTGTATAAAAACAGAATCATATATACACATATGTATATACATATATGCATCTATATATACACATGTATGTATGCATAAATGTATATATTGCTTCTGTTGTGTATATACATAAATATGTGTGTGTATATATATATACGTATTGATATACATATGCAACTAAAAATCTCCCTATAGTTGTTTTTCAGAGAAGTGATTAGGTTCTTAAAACAGAGTCTCACACTGTAGCCCAGGCTGGTTTGGAACTTGGTATGTAGCCAAAGATGGCCTAGAACTCACAATAATTGTCCTGCTTCTGCCCATGTAGTGCTGGAATTACAGATATGAGTCACCATGCCAGGCCCTATATTGGTTTTCCATTGCTGTTACAACACATTGTTATAGATTTTGTGCCTTAAAGCAATCCAAATTGAACTAGTCATGGTAGCACAAGCCTTTAATCCCAGCACCCAGGAGACAGAGGTAAGCAGATCTTTGTGAGTCTGTGGCCAGCCTAGTCCACACTGAGAGTCCTAGGCTAGCCAGGACTACATTGTAACACCCTGTATCAAAACAAAACAAAACAAACAAAAACAGCAACCAATCTGAATCAGTTATATTACAATTCTGTGGTTTAAAAGCCTGGCACAGATTTCACTTTACTAAAATCTGGAGTAAGGTGGGCCTGCGTTCTTCCTAGATCTCTGGAGAAATGTCTTGCCTTACGTTTTCCATCTTCAAGACTACCTGTATTCCTTCCCCACTGCAGCTTCAAAGCCAGTGAGATGTAGTTCCTATGTCTTACAGCATTCTGTGACCTTCCTCTTTGGCCTTCCTCATTCTGCTCTCAAGGACCCTGGTAATCGCGACGGGCCTACTCAAATAATCCAGAACACTATCCCATTTTAAGGTCAACTTATTCACAAATTTTCTTCTACCACAGCCTCAACTTTTGTCTTACCAGGTCGTCCAACCTATCTCCAGATTACAGGAATTCGGAAGTGGATGTCTTGGCAGGGCATTTTGTTTCACTGTTCCTTACAAACCATCAGAGGACCTGCTTCTCTATTTCCAAAGCTTCCCACCTAACTTCTTCCGTCTGAAAAGTGACTACCGAGAAAGACCAAGTTATAATAGACATTGCACAAGCCTTAGAAGGAACACAGCTGCTGACAAGTGAGAATTTCAGTAAATATATTGTACATGAGACAGATAATTATATTTTAAGCGAATAATGCCAGCAGACATAATGCAAACCAATGCTGCACAAGTACTGAAAATGTGGATAGATTGATAGACCTTTTAAAAATAATTTTTAAGGGCAGTTTATTTTCTTCTTCCTTTCCACTGAAGCATACAAAATGTATTCAATAAATACGCAGCAGAAGGACAATCAATCTAATATCAAAGTGACTACAGAGTTAATGCCAGGGCTTGATTTGTGTGCTGGCATTCCAGAATATAGAAGACTGAAGGTCAGAGGCTCTGGAGAAACTTGAGTTACTAGGTACAAAGAAAGAACCACTCGTGCTATACAAAAGGGGAAGATCTGAAATGATAATTACTCAAAAATTCCAAAAATGAGATTGACAAGATTTGAAGTAAGCTTTATTCCAAACTTCAGAGCATACAACATCATACACACAATCAATATTCATAATAAGGGTTTGGAATAAATGGACATACTATGTTCCCCCAAATTTCTCAATCTACTTCTAGTTACAGACAGATTAATTACAAATCTTTTTATGTAACAATACAGAAAGGGTAAATAACAAAAGCGTAGTAGAGATGGGAAATTGTTGAAACCCACTGTATACGAAGTCTGTAATACAACTCACTTTACTGGACCATCACAACAATCTGAAAGATGTGTCTTGTAGAATACTAACAGGACATAGGTTCTAGGAGGAAAAATTACTTTAAAAATTCACAGCTAAAATGTATAGCTGTGATTTGAACTCAGAAATACTTGCCTCTAAAGATTAGCCATGTACTATGACAACATACTGATTCCCAAAAAGAGATGTATTAAAAACTGCTTTAAAGTCAAGGGGTGGTGGCACACGCCTTTAATCCCAGCACTCATGGAGGCAGAGGCAGGCAGATCTCTGTGAGTTTGAGGCTGGCCTGGTCTTCAGAGCGACTTCCAGGACAGTTACTCACACACACAAAAAAAAAAAAGTGCTTCGAGCACCATATATAATTATATTAAACAAAGGGTGATGTTAATAGTATAATTCAGTTTTGTCACTAAAAAGAGGTCCTTCTCAATTTACTGTATAATAAGGACTCAATTATTCATTTTACAAATCTTTACAGTAGTAAATAAATGCTCCTTGCTTAGTATTTTATGTTTTCAAACTTCTTTTAAAGATTCTTATTCAACAGGCTTTGCATCTTTGGGGCATTTAACTGCTAATGCTCTACAAATCTGGGCAGCCAAGGAAAACGCAGATGGTCCCATGGAACACAAACCACAGCAACATATGGTATACATTTACTTCTAACAAAGTGTGCTTCTTAACCTCTGGGTGTCCCTCCACCATTCCTTTATAAGGCTACTCATTCCTAAGGAAGGTTCAGTCTGCAAAAATGGGGCAGCAAGCCCCACATGTGCTGTGTGGCCATTCAGATGTACAGAATGTGTTTGAATATCTGTAAGCAAGTGCATTTAGCATGTGCTTCCTGGCAGTACCTTATGCATCAATGAGCTGTCTCTCCAGATGGGAAGCCCCTTGAGGGCAAGTGCCACACCTGATATCTTATTTTATTAGTTGCACAAGGCAGAATAATAACATTATCTGTAGTATGTATAACAATGTACACTTTATATATTGCTCATGTATGAACTCTCCTACCTACATCGTGATATGATGCCACATGTTCCAGACAGCATTCATGGAGGCTAAGCAATTAGATAAAAAAAAAAAAATCACAAAGCTAGTACAACATAACAATCTTCCTCTGGCCATAAGAGGAGATTCTTCCCTGCTCATTGTGTACTACCCTATTTGCTTCTAAGGTTTTCAGTGCAAAGTTCAATGCTCTTTTGCCTCTTTATAAAAATAAGTATTCTTAAGTTCTTAATATACATATTGTAAGGATCTGTTCCAAGGATTTTATACACATTAACTTGTTTAATCCTCCTGATTACTCCATGAGACAGATGCTGTTTGTAAATGGGGAGTCTCTCCAAAGGAAACTAAGGAACAGAAAGAGAAACTCACCCAGAATCTCAGGGTTGGTCAATAGTAGGCTTGATTCCTGGAAGTGAGGTTCCTGGGTATATATTAATCACAAACTATTCTGCTTGAGTAAGAGCGATGGAAGATCCTTGCACGTGAGCAATGTGTGCAAACAGAAAAAGAAAGAAGAGGAAATAGTGCTTACTCCTTTTTGTGATTTATTTGATTATATTTCAAATCCTTTCCTCATGTCAATAGAACTCCATGTAAGTACTATACTAAATTTTCATGAACTGAAGGCATATGTGGAGGTTGCCTTGACTGACACATAAAATACCCCAAACAAAATGCTCGAAGAATCGACTTTTTTTTTTTCATTTTGTTTCATGAATTAGGGACAAGATCAGATTGCCTAGGCATGAAATGCTATATGATCATATCTGTAAGGCTAAAGGATTTGCATATTTCTTACATAAAAACATCCCATCTGATATATTTGAGTGTTCGCTCTATACCTGTACACCTGAGCTTAAAAATGATCTAATCCTCTTGTTCCTTCCATTTTTGACTACTTTTCCTTCAGGCACAGGGCAAGCACTTACTTTCAATATAATGTTTAACACATTTTATATTTGTATGCTTTTATTTCAATTGTCTTAAAAACATGCTAGCAAACATCCAAACATATTGTAAAGACTTAAAATTCAAAGTGTGTATACATATATCAACAGGAGTCATGAATTATGTATATTTCAAGCCTATATAAATTAGATTTTGAAAAACAAGCATCACAGTAGTCAGGCAGGTCATAATAAGACATTCCATGTGAAATGTAAAAAGTACCTTGAATAAATTATCCATAAGTTAACACTCTCATTAGAATGACATATTTATTATTTCTGGGTTTCAGATGTTGCTTTAATACATTCTGACTAACTGTTCTAATGTCACATTAAGAAACCATTTTAGGCCTTTCTCCCCACGTCTGAATTTGCAGGCTTTATTTATGTTTGAACTAAAATAATATAATGTTTAAAACAATCATCCACTTCCCTGTGTAGAAGAACATCATTTTCTTCGGCCCAGAAACATTTAATTAAACCAGGATATGACTTTAGTAATTAGTTTTGCACAGAATGACTCTAAAATTAATAGCCAATTGCAGGACTTTAAAAATTGGGAGACTGACAATCAAAAGCGTCTTAAATGCTTTGTTTATGTGATGAAAAGGAGTGATCCTTTAATTCCCTGACACACATTAGGCTGAATTCACAGACGTTCTGTACTGCTGCTTAACAGAGTCAAGTGCTTGAGGTTATGTAAAATAAACAATCTTGAGATCTTATTGCAAATGTTTGCAATTTATGATGTAAACTGATTTGTGAAGAAAAAACAGGATCCCATGTTGCTGAAGCCAAAAAGGCATTTTTTCAGAAATCAAAATAGTTCCGAAATTTGAGCATTACATTATACTAAAGTATTACCATCTGAGGATCTAAAAGAGTTACAATTCTGGGAGGGAGAGGTCAAAATAGATGTGTATCAGTTCAATTCTAAGCATTTTTTTTAAAAAGTGGGACTTCTGGACCACAGAGTCCTTAACAGTAATCATGTCTTGAGTAAGCCCCTTTGACTCAGCCCGCTGCCGACCCCCCTCCCCATCATCGCCCCAACATAGATTTTCTAACTATGGAAAAGTTCGCATTCCACGAAAGATTAAGGTTAGGGGAGTCCTTTAATGATAACTGGTTACAATTATTGCGTTTTGGCCAAAATAACATTAATAACGGTCCATGTTTAAAATGAAGACATTACATTCTCAAACCCCCTTCTGGGGATGGTTCTGAAAACTCGAGGTTTGGACTTGGCTCACTCACTTGTCTGCCCAACAGTTTGGGCTGCAAAGATTTGGAAAATTGGCCCAGAGAACCTGTGTAGGAGCCTGGATCAAAGGCTCTGACCCTATACAGCTAGGGTGATTGGGCTGTATCCTCCTGAGCCTCAAGGGAGAGGAAGTGGACGCTTGGTGTCTCTGACCTGAGCAGCAAACTTTGGCCTTTCTTACCAGACCTAGCTTTCCTCTCCCTTCCTGGACCTCAGCATTCAGGGTAGGCGCACGGATGGTACCCAGTGCCCAGCTGGCAGGGATGTGCCACAGCCCTTGACCTGGAACTTAGCCTAGGATGCCCTGAAGAGCTACACTGGGCACAGGGTCCCATGAGGCTCCCATGACCCCCGTTTGCCTTGTTGACCTCTATGTTCCCTTGGGGGTCATGAGAGTGGTGGATACCGCCTTTGACCCCAGGTTAGGATTGTCACTTGGAGCCTGAGGGTTCGGAACCAGGCCAGGCTGGAGCCCCTGGACCTCTCTGAGGTCGCCATGAGAGGACGACGCTGTGGCCAACCGCGCGACCTTCACCAACTAGGAGAACTGTAGAGCTGAGTAGGGAGTACAAGGCCAGCTCCTGCTCAGCATCCTCTGGTAGCTGAGGAACAGACCAACCTCTCTCCCCACATCTAGTCTGTGGATCAGCTTCAAAGGAGAGCTGAGTCCCCGAGGAAAGCAGAGCATCACGCGGGCTCCGTAGGGGGTCACTGCTATCTGCCAACTCGTGACACTGGGGGATGCTAGGACATCTGCGACCTCCGCAGAGGGCTCCTCTCCAAGGGGCAGGGCGGGTGCAAGAATGGGCATTCCGGACTCAGGCCTGGCTGGGTCTGGGTCTCCAGGTCTTTCTTCATCCTGCGCGCGCGCGCGCGCATGCACACACACACACACACACACACACACACACACACACACACACACACACACACACACACACACACACACACACACACTGTCAGGGCAGGAGCCTATCTTCAAGCTCACGGTGAGTTTGGAAGAGGGCGACTGATGCCAAACAGGACTGGAGGCGGGAGTGGGGGGTGTTGCTTTGTTCCTCGCGCTTCTCGGACTCGCTCCTGCTCTGCGGCTACTTCCAACCCAGCAGCTCCAGGAAGTTAGGCGACCTGGGATCGATGCTGATAATGCCATATACAACAAACCCAGGGCAGTTGTGTGACCCCTCTTCTTTCTCCCAAAATGACCCAAACAAACTTTAAAGGTAAAAGTATAGCAAAGAGAAGAAGGAGAAACGTCTTGGGCAGGGGATTCTATTTTTGTTGTTTTCCTCATCTGTTTTTTGTTGATTTAGCCTAAGCTGATATCCACAGAAGGTATTTGATGTGAGGTGAAAGGAGTTGCGCTCAGTGCTAGGGGTCCACAGGGCCACCCTTCTCAGGGTCCCCTGGTTACGTCACTTAAGAGCAAAAGGAAGCGCTTTTTAACCTATTGGGGGGGCATATGAATACGAGTATATCATCAAAAAGGAAGAAGGAAGAGTATCCCGGATATTTTAATGGTAACAAGAACAAAGATGACGCGAACCCCATCAAATGAAACAATACTATTTTCATTCAGTTGATCGCAAAGTGTCTTCGGTTAATAACTTGGCACTTATTTAAATGGTTTAACAGAAGTGGAGCCGAAACATTTTGTACTGACAACACGTCATAACAGCATCTTTTGTTTAAAATAACTTAATACACTAGAAAAAATATGGCAAATATAAATAATTTTGTTTTCATGGAGAACAAATAGTTACAAAGCTCAAACGCATACCGAAGTTCAGTAAGAAGAGCTTTTCCTCTTTCATGTAAATTAAAAGGGGGGGAAAGCCCTAAGCAGGCTTGCCAGAGAATTTTGGACTACAGGTTGCTTAGTCCAAGGTGTCCCTGTTTAAATAGCTACATGAATTGAAACAAATAAAAAGATTACTTGAATGAATACACCTTTGTGAGATAAAATGCAAATGTTGAAAGTCAACCATTAGTTCACACATTATAGCCAAAATAAACTTTGTTCGTGTTTATCAACATATTATACACAAACCTAGTGTCTGTACCTAGCTGGGCGTCGTTTAAGGTGAATTTGACGGGATAGAGAGGGGGGAAATAAAGCATTGTCCTCAAACAGGACTTCAAGAAACCAGCAAGGGGAATTCACGAAAAGGGAGGGAACAGATGAAGCGTCTATCTCGATGCACGGCTGTATACCTTCATGGCTTCCTTTGCTCTTTTTCCTTTCCCCGTATTTTTCTAACGGCCTCTATCTTCTTGGAAGACTCAAGAGTGTATTTTACTCCCTTCCGACTTTTTTCCTTTGCCCCTTGGGATCAAAGACCGGACAATTTATATATGGATTCACATCCAGACGCTTTTCATACTGTGAATGAAAGTGTAGTGAGTGCACATGAGTGTGGGGAGGGGAGGGGACACCATCAATGGAATACAAGTAACATGCAAACCAGAATTTACTGTCAGCAGTCTGGACAGTTCTGCCGTAATAATTTTTCAGAGGAATCATTGTCTGTGGCATCACTTTTTTTTTTTTGTATTAACGTTCCTTTTTTTTTTTTCCTCCTCGTTTTCACACGGTCTTCCCTCTTCTTGCTCTTCCATACATGGTGTTTTTAAACTGAAAGCATCTGATTCAACGTAAAAGGAGGCCCGCCTCTCTTATCAAATGTCTCGTATTAAAGTGAACTTCGCAGAAAAAGGTCAGCTTCAAAACCTGTGAACTTCCCAGCTGCGCATTTTTTTTTTCATCTTAATTTTTTTTTAAATAAGTATACCTCTTCCTTCTGTTTTGCTTCCTTGGCCCATTTTTAAAAAAACATACATTTTAGTTGGTAAACCTCTCCCCCCTTTCTCTCAAGATTCATCCAGGTTATTTTTTCCCGTATTTTTATGTACAAAATAATTTTTAGACTTGTTTTGCTTCGTCGTTCTAATTCCAGCCAAATAGTAATAAGAAACAAGCTCCCTCTTTCCTTTTCTTTCTAGTTTGTTCTCTATTTGCTTTTGCTTATTTGTTGGTAGCAAGATTTTTATTTCTATGTAGGAGTCCATCGCCGCTGTCTTGCCGCTATCCACTTCTCACTATTCCCACACTCCTTTGTCCAGTCTCCATCCAGACTTGGCCAAACCCGCTCCTACAAAGCCGAATTTTAGTCCCGAGGGCGGATGGGCTGGAGTCCCGAGGGCGGATGGGCTGGAGCCCGTGGGCTGGTGGCCCTCGTGGGATCCCGGGTCCAGCGCAGAGTCCGGCCCTGGGAATCCAGGGTGCAGAAAGAAACGGGAGGCAGTCAGCGGGGAAGGGGCGGGCCTAGGCGGTCCGAAGCGGGTGCGGGAGAAGCAGCCGGTCGCGGAGGGCGTGCAGGGTCGCGCCGCTCGGGAGGCTCCACCGACCGTGGCGCTGGCGCCGGCGTCACAGACCCAGGGCGGCCGCGTGCTTTTTAGCTTTCAGTCTGAGATCTGCGATGCTGGAGTTCTTGCTGGTGGTCTTGGCGGCGGCGGCGGCAGCCACCACCGAGGCGGCGGAGGCCGAGTCCGCGGCCAGCGTGGCCAGCGGCAGTCCGAAGGGCGGTGCCGGGAACATCATGTAAGGCGCGTGCGCGGCCAGGTGCGGATGCAGGTGGTGGTGCGCGTGCGCCACGGCGCTGTCCAGCTGCAGCTGCGCCTGAACCTGAAAGGACAAGGGCGTCACGTTGCAATGACTATCCTAGGGTGACAACAGAATAGAAACAGAACATTAACGGCGTCCAGCTTGGCTATGGGGGAATTGGGGTGCGCGACAGGGAAGCTACAATTTGCTAAACATCTGTTTGGAGAAGGACATTATAGGCTTTTTGCTAAATCTGGGGCATCACATTAATACTCTAGTGCCCCATCCCTACCCCCAGATCATTATGAGCATGTTTGCTAGATTTCCTCATCTCTGTCTGCAGGAATGTTATGGCCCCTTCGGGAACTGAGTGGGTGAATGGACCTTGATCTAGTCCCCATGCATCACCCACCTCAACATAGTAATATCTTGGAAAGGCTGGCTTTAAGGACTGTTACCCTTCTCTCCTGTCTCTGTCACAGACACCTTGGACACACCACTAAAATAAAATACTTAACTTTTTCTTGTCACTTAGGGAAGCTATTGCATCTGCGGGTCTTAACTTTTCCTGCCGTAAGAATTACCTGAGGATCTTGTTTCCATGCCGACCCTAAGTCAGCAGGTCTAGTCTGGGCCTTAGTCTAAGTTCCTAAATACCAGCTGATTCTGCTGGCCTGAATCTCTACCTTCTTGGTAGGGCCAGTTTCCTAGTAAGTTCTGCCCCTCTCTCTCCAACTATCCTCATTTCAAACGCCTTCCCATCAGGATCCAAGCGTCTTGTTGGGAGGTGGGGAAACTCAGATCTCTCTAACTCTAATTCTCAGGTGAGTGTCACCTGGAGTCTCCCCAGTCGAGGGTACTGGTGACTGGGGTCTCATCTATGACATTACAGCCTTGGTGAGCAGGGATGCCTGCTGAAGATGGGCAAGGTCAGACAGTGGCTAGGAAAGGATTTTGCCCTCGGGCTTAGAGAGCGGAGAGTTCAGAACACTGGGATTTCCCAGGATTAAATCATTGCTGCGGGCTCTCCTTTTAAAAAGTTGTTCTAAAGGGGTTTTTTTTGTGTGTGTTTTTTTTTTATAGCTCAGAAAGGGATAGCTGAGGTAGGGCAGCCAGCCCTGGGAAGACCAAGTCTTCCCTCTCTATCAGAGAGGAAGCCTTTTTGTGTGTGTAAGGACAGCCTTTTGAAAATAAGTCTAAGTTGGGAATAGCTGCATTTATTTTTCTTCAGCCAGAGACATTTAATGTGACTAGGGGTAGAAAATACCTAGAAAGAATATTTAGAGGATTGCTTTTAAAACACCTTTGGAGCGGCCTCCGTATTTGATTTGACAAAATCCTAATCAAAGGCTGTTCCTTCCTCTCCCCAAGTGCAATCTTAAATGCATTTTTTAAAGGGCAGGTTACTGCCTTCAGGCTCCTTCGGGGGCTCCTATGAAAGCAGAGAGGACTGGGGATTCGAGACCATGACACTGTATAGGTTTTTAAAGGAGAGTGGGGCCACTATATAGTCTTGAAATCGCTTCTGCAACTGAATGGATGGTGAGGCTCAGAGACAGGGTCTGTTCAACAGTCCAAGCAAACATCCAGGCCTTTTTGCATTTACTAACAGCTTGAAGCTAGGTTGTACTTGCCTGCTGGAATGGCATCCTTAAAGCACCTACGTTGACATAGGGTGCAACTCTACAAGCTTCAAACTGGCTAGCGGCCCCTATAAGGACACCTATAAAAAAAAAGGGGGGGGGAGGTTAACACAAGATGTGAGGCAAACATTTCTTGTCAAATTTTCCAAGGTGCCAAGTGGTAGCAAGATAGAACTGATTCTAATAGAACTGGACTGTCAGTTTTCTAAATTGCTGCTATAATTAAAATAAGCTCACTGTCCAGAAATTTTTCTTAAATCAAGTACTATCATCATCCTTAAGTTTTTTTGTCTTTGTTAGAGCAATATCCCTCCACTCCCGACTTTTACTTAATAATAAAATGAATTAGAAGACATACCTTTATGAAGTTGATTCTCCTGTTTTCTACACTTAGCTCTTCGATTTTGAAACCAAACCTACAAATTGAGAAAGAGAGGGGGGAAAAAACACATAAAACTTGATGATTCAAAACATCTTAACATCTTAAATTATAGTAGTGCATTGGAAAAAAAAAAGTAGTGTTTAGGCCACTCTTGGGATATGAAAAGCAAGTGTTAAATTATACAAAACAGCCTCAATTTCCAAAATGAGAAATGTAAATCAAGTACAAAATAGAAAGATTTCCTAGACTCTTTGTAAGATAAATTGTTCCTTGATAAATTACTATTAGTTCCGGTTTCATCTTTCCACATTACAGAGTCCCAGGGGCCTAAAACACTCCCTGGTACCTGACACCAACGTGATAATGGGTTTAAATGTTTACCCAGTTAAGACCCAAGAAGAATGGACTCAATAATAGCCTGTAATATTAATTAGCTTCATCTTGAAGAAAAACCAAACAGTAAAGCAAATAATGACTCTTATTTTGGTGGGGAGAGGGATATGGGGGGCGGGTAATTAGTGTCATAAAAGCCTTACTACAAAGAAGTTTAGAATTTCTCTGTCCCTCTGTGCAGCAGAGTGTAACACAGTGGCAGAATAATTGTGCCATTATCATGATAATCTAATTTGCTTCTATAGAAAAAGCCACTGCCTGCAGTTAGGACAGTAGGAAAGATTCCAGAAAATAGCTCCTGTAACTTAAATGAAAGTATGAGTGAAAAAAAGAGCAGCAGCAAACTTCATGTTTTAAAAAGAGAAAGAGTGTCCCACAGAAAGGAGAGGTGGGGTACGGATCGAGTAATCCTCAGACACTGGATATGACGTTCTTAAATAACTTGCCAACTTTTCAAGTCGGTGTGACATATTTTTTAAAATTCAAATAAGGCTTGCTTTTTAATACTCCAGTTCCAATAATAATACAGCATATTGATTGATTCACAAATTAACGTTTTTAAAAAAAAACATGAAAGGAAAATATTGCTTCAGAGCCCTTTCTGTTAAGTTTTTGAAATCAAGTGCCACAGTCAATGTAAATCTTCAAAAATTCTCCTGATATTGAGTATAATAGAAGGGTGGATTTCATGCCAGGGTGGCATCCTTTGTGTGACTCACATGGCCTGGGGCTTCTTGACTCTTTTTTTTTCCCCTAGAAGGGTTGGAATGGAGATACTATTACTCACGGCTGCAATAATTATCAGGGTTTTAAGGGGTTGCGGAGTCTCCAGAGAGCTCAGCGCAGGCTGCAAAGCAGAACAGGCTTAAAAAGGGGGGCTCTGCGACTGACGTCGTGATGACCAAGGAGGCCTATTATTATTTTTTTCTCTGTTCGCGTTACTGCTCTGTTTTTTCCCCCTGATCCTATTACAAGATGCGGGGAAGCCCCTTAAGAATTGTGCATAGTTCCTTACAGATGGTGGTCTCTCCGCCCAGAGACCCAGGGAGTATCTGTTACAGCGATACTTTGTAACAGCTGCAGATGTTCTAGGCTAAAACTGCTCCATGTGTTCAAACAAATAATGACCATCATTTTCTCCCAATTTTATTATTTGAGCGGAAATACAATCTGAAACGTTTAAATTTGTTCCCCATAAAGCTGGAAGGATATGTATGTGTGTTTATAATTCCCCCTTTAGATTAGCCTTAACCCCACTTTTTGGTTTTACATTCACCTAAACAACCAATAATGAAAAAAGCTGCAGTACATGTGACATGGCACTTTCTGAAGGTTAGTTAGGCTTTGCAAACATCAATAATAAGATGTGTACATTGTTTTAAAATGGAGTTCTCGTGGGTTCAGGTCCTTTGCTTTGGTTAAGTGAAGGAACAAAGGGTGCCCAAATACATCCTGTGTCCTCTGTTTCACACTCGGTTCAAGATCGGCCCGCTAACAGACACTGTAAATTTTTGCACTTAACAGATGCTAATTTTCTTTATAGTCCGTACATCTATAAACCTAATTGGTATATCCGTTTGGCAAACCCACGACCCTCAACGAAACCCAACTCCAGAAAGCAAAATACTCGTTGTAACTTTTAAGGCTTCAGAGATAAAACGTTTTTTGTGGGATTTTTTTTTAAGGCTTATAAAAGTAGGCCCATTAGGATTAAACCACATTAAAGACAGCACGAGGCAAGGGGGGTGTGGTTAATAGAAACTCTGGGAGCAAGCCCAGTGCAGCTTTCTTCTTCTGAGAACATATGTTGGCTTAGGGGTGAGGGGCTACGGGATCAATTCCATTTTAGAAAATAAGACATCTAGCGAAGATATCTCTCCCTTTCCCATCTCACACCAGACACCTGCAGCAGCAGCCTACTTGTGTCTCCCTAAGCTGCCTGCAAACCTAGGTACCAGACTCCAACTCTCAGGGCCCAGCCTCCACCTCCTCGCAGTGGGGTACCTGTACTCGGGCCTCAGATAGCCCCAGTCGCTGGCTCAGTTCCTCGCGCATGAAAGCGTCTGGATAGTGGGTCTCATCGAAAAGCCTCTCCAGCTCGTTGAGTTGTTCCAGGGTAAAATTGGTTCGACTTCGCCGCTGCTTGATTTTGGTCTGGCCTTCGTCCTCCATCCCTTTAGCATCCTCTTTGCGATCCTTCAATTCGGGGGACACTGGAGAGGGCACCACGGAAGGACCACACGTGCGTCGGGGCACGCACCATCACACACACACACACACACACACACACACACACACACACGGACAAAAAAAACAGCAAGACAAGCCCATTACCAGATTTGTCCAAAGGAAGGCTAGAGACTCCTAACCCCTGGGGAGGGGGGAATCCCCACGAAGATCCGGCGAGAGGATAGGGGTCCCTGAGACCCGCCAAGTCTCCTCTGTAAGGCTGCCTGGGGATATCAGGTAGGCATGCAGCCACCCAACTCAACTGTGGTCTCAGCTCACTCTCTCACTACCTGCGCCCTTCCCTTGTTCTGCCAACACCAAATGCATTCCTGACCCTCTGGCACTCGCTGCCCCACGCACTCACGGAAATCAAAAGCGCCGCGCCGGCCTCTCGCAGAGCGCGGTCTCGGTTAAAGGGCGCGGCAAGGCCACGCGATGGCCCCCGCACGCCAGCCATCCCCAGAGGGCAGTTCTGCTGTCCCGCCAGCCTCTGCTGCCTCTGGCCCTTTGCCTCCCGCAAACTTGCTGGTCTAATTTAGGAACAACTGGGCTCGCTGAAGGTCGCAGCGGGAAAAGGAGACACTGGTACTGCGAGGTGCAGAAAGCCCCATCCCCAAGCGCCCAAGGGCTCGGACCAGACCCCTACGGATGGTTCCATCGGCAGCTAGACAGCCCCGGTACTCCCTGCCGGGTCGAACTGGCACAGGCAACCACGCCATGTTGGCGGCCTGGAAGACTGGCCGCCCACGCTGGGCCAGAAGGGTAGAGGCGGCAAACCAGACAGACTCTGGTGGTCAGCAAAACCCACCGCAGCATCTCTGCTCTCCTTCTCCCTCCTGGTGGAAACCAAGGCTGGACCCTAAAGGCTTAAACCCACTGAGATCAACAGGTTCAAGAACATTCCTCGGTTTCTATTGGCTGTTAAAAACCTTTTCATGCACCCAGCAGCTCGGATGTTTAATAAAATATGCATTTTTTGCACACATCCGTTGCTACTTTGCCTTCTTTCCTTCCACGTAAAAGACCGGAGCTCTGCCAGTTTGAGCAAACAGAGCCATAGAAGGGATGATATACAATTATGCCAAAGGGCAATGATGAGGAGTGCCAAAGTCAGGCCCATATCAATATAAGGTCCGCCTAACCTTCATCCTCTGTGCCTGATTTGGAGATGGGTGTCCAGTGTCAAAGCTAAGTTTAGATAGTAGAGGCTGTTTGCGATTCCTCCCAACCCAGGATCCAGATCAACATGGAAAAAGGAAAATCCTGTCTGGAAAGAGCCAAGCTACAAAGAAATTAACGCTTGCTCTGAGCAGCTTGGAAGTCAACAACCCCAGGAACTGGCTCACGCAGGCTTTCAGACCTTGCGGTTGGTGGACTATCTAACCCAAGTCCCTGAGCTGTGAACCCTGAGGGGTTACTCTGGGGCCTTTTATAGTTACCCTGTCACTTTCTAAATTAAGGAGGACATGGTCCCGGATCTGGGAGAAGATGAACCGCCACATCTCGCCCCAGCCTGGCATTCTACACCGTAATCTTATTTGTTGCCTGTATTTCTGCTGCTCAATTTGTGAACGTTTGTCCTTCCTCCAGGAAGGAAGTAGATAAGGTCACAGCAAACATTAGGGGGTCAATTCAATAGGAAAATACTCTCGCTAACATCGTAGTAAAATTTAAACAGAAACACATATTCTTCAGAGGGGGAGAGGAAAGCTTTTGTCTGTTGTCACCCACTGAGCAGATACCCCTCAAAGTTTAGGGGCTTCAAAGGGAAACAAGTCCAAATTTCAAGTTGATTAATAGACTTAATATAATGTCTCTTTCGCCCCCGACTTTCCACTTAATGGCCTAAACAGGAACAGACCGTGTTATAAACAAGTTAATTGCTTGCTTAAATTTGTGATTCTACGCATGCCACATATTTTCTTAATTGGAAAAATATGGCAGCACACCAGTTACCGCAGTACCGAGTGCTAAATTAATTTTTAACTTCGAATTGATAGACGCTTTACCGTGTAGATAAAGCCGTTTTCTAACTCCGCTGGCTCCAAAAGACACCCTCACCAACACACACACACACACACACACACACACACACACACACACACACACACACAGCTAAAGTATTGCAAGATTCTAGGCAGTAAAGAAATTGTGTATGTAAAGCGCACCCCCACCCCCACTCCACGTACACCCCACAGTCTCCTCAATGCCTCCACTGAGACAAAACCAGCTTGGCCCGGACCTCTGGCTGCCTTCTACCTTAATGGCTCAACGAAAATGTGAAGTTTGGTCCCCCAAATCCAGAGATTTAGGGGCTTTGCAGAGTTACAGTGGTTTTGTTGGCGGCTCTAAAGAAGGGGCGACCTAGTGTGGTTCTTCCCTTTCTCTTTTTCCCCCTTCTCTCCTCTAGGCCTAGGAAAGGGGTTCTGGCAAACTCGGGACTACACGCTCCTCACAACTGGCCTCCTGGTGAGCTCCTGCCGCACCCCCTCTTGCAGCGGGCCAAGCAAACTTCCTTGTCCCGCACCGCGGCCCCATCCTCCAGCTCGCGAAAAACGCATTTCGGTGCAACCGGAGCAACTGAGAAAGATGCGCGCAACCCCACGTCCTCCCCCACGCGAGGACCCCACCCACGACTGAGCAGTCTGGCCTCCTACCCCTCCACTATTCCTGTAGCTTGCAAAGCGGTGGTCCAGGGCCCTCTGAGCTGCCGCCCTCCGCCCGGTTGGGCCCCGGGTTCTCTCTCGCCCAGCAGGACAGGGGAAGGCGGGAAGGGGAACCGCGGTCGGGGACAGGCCGTTACCCTCCGTCAGCCGCGGGCTGCCGGGCTCCCTGCTCCGCTCCGCGGCGCCCATGTCCAGCTCCCGGACGGGAGAGCGCCCTCCTCCAGCTCCTCCGCCTGCTCCTCCTCCTCCAGCACCTCCTCCGCCTCCTCCGCCTCCGCCTCCGCCTCCTCCCGCGCCGCCGCCTCCGCCGGCCGCCCGGACTGCCGGGCTGCTGCGGTCGTCGCGGCCCGGCTCGAGGCAGCCCGGTTCCTTGGCCCCACGCAGCGGCCCGCTCTCCAGCACCTCCCGGTACGTGATGGCCTCCTTCTTCTCCTTCACTTTCTGGTCAAAAGACTTGGAGACGAACGCCGTAAGTTCTTCCATCGCGGCCGCTGCCGGTCAGCCTCGCGCTCAAGCTCTCCCTGCCGAGCCCCGCTCTTTTTTTCCTCCTTCTTTTTTTACTGCTCCAGCCCCCCCAATAATAACACATCAATGGGGCAGGGGGTGGGGGAGGAGAGGGAGGAGGAGGAAGAAGAAGAAAAAGAGGAGAAGAAAGAAGAGGAGAAGTAGAAGGAGAAAAAGAAGTAAGAGGAGGAGGAGAAGGAGGAGGAGGAGGAGAGAGGGGAGAGAGGGGGGACAGGGGGGAGGAGGGAAGGGGCGGGGGCCGCCAGAGGGAAATGGGAACTGATGCTTCCCTGCCGGAGCGCGCGTGTTCAATGTTAAGATCTTTGACAATTCTTCCTGCGGAGAGTTCAGATCTGATAGCGACGCAGCTCTTGAAGTCTCACTATTTATACTTCCTAAAGGCGGCCCCTTGTTCTGAGTAAATTACCTCCCCTCGCAACTCCGAGTGAACCCCTTCGCGGGTAGCAGGAGCGCCACTACCTGGGGTGGGGAGGAGAGGGAGTGAGGGAGAGAGAGAGAGAGAGAGAGAGAGAGAGAGAGAGAGAGAGAGAGAGAGAGAGAGAGAGAGAGAGAGAGAGAGAGAGAGAGAGAGAGAATGAGAATATATGAATATGAATGTGAATATGAATGTGAATATTGAGGATGGAGGATCCAGGCAGGAGTCCACCCGGTTGGAGTGGGAGGGCAAGCAGGGGACCAAAGGGGGCGGGGAGAGGAGGCAGGTCCTCGGCGGTCGGGTTTTCTGATAGCCTCGGCCGCCGATGCTCTTGGCCATTAATCCAGGATTGACAAGAATCCCTAATTAATTTAATTAAGCGTGGATTTTGCGTTGGTGTCACGACTTAGTAAAACACTGGGGATCTGGATAGACTTCTCGGAGGCGGGGCCAAGAGGAAACTGACAAGTGCACTGCCATCCGAGTCAGTGGGTATCTTCGGAGAGTACCCGACCCTACAGCCTCGCTCTGGGTGGGCACCCCAACTGCTGGACCCCACATTGATGACCCCTGGTCTCCGGCCCGGCATTGGGCGATCTACGTTTAATAGGCCCAGCAACCACTCCAGCATTCCGGCCCCACACCCCTTCCTCCTTGAGGCCGCCGCAGCTGCACAACCCGGCATCCTGGCTTCACGTGCCTGCAGCGAGTGGGGCTTCTCTACCGCTCCTGGGACTCCTTCACCTCCTTTTAGGATCTTTCCGACCGGCAGCCAGCCTCACCGAGTGCCGGCCCCTGTAATTCACCCTACTACTCGCCCCTTGGAGTCAGAGCTGACTCTTGTGAAGACATTTCCCGCTGCAAGGGGTCGGTCGATTTAACTTGTTTCCTGAACAGTTGTCCCCTGCCAGATCCGGTTTTAAGGTGTTTTCTTAGAGCCGGGTCAGGCGTACTTCCATTTCGTTTCCTGTCTGAGGGCTCAGAATTCTTACTCTTTTTCCTTACAACTCCCTGCACCCTGTCCTCAATTATTTAGCATCCTGGGAAGCATTTCTTAATTTGAAAAACAAAGGACTATCTCTTTTTGAGTTCTGCGGAAAAAATTACCAACATTATTTGTCGCTCTTCTAATTTTTATTCACCGTGGACTGTGGAGAAAGACTTGCTCTTCGGAGGGGAAAAAAACAACTTTCGTTCTCTCTGATTTATAACTTAAAATTATATTTTTGGCTCATTTTATGAAAACTATTTGTTATATAGGGGAACACGTCTGTGTCCTGTAAGCCAGGGCTCGCTTAGCTATGCAAATACTTGCTTATGCGCACAAAAGAATATTTACATATGGAAAGTTACATTTACTTGAGTGTGTAAACAAATATACCTCTTTAAGTGCGGGTCTGGGGGCATTTTCAGTATGCTGAATATTAATGAGGTTTGTCTGATGTTAAAAGATAATGTTTTCGTCATCTTGGATCCAGTAAAATGAAAGCAATTACAGACCATTAATATGTATATCTTCTATTTATTTGGCTAGAACAACAAACTTAGCAAATAATTTGAGAAGTTCCATCAAAACAACCTGAACCATTTTTAAAGAGAGCACAATTGTAATGTGGCTGTAAGGGTTTCTCAAGTACGTGTAATTTAAGACGTTATGTAACTCCTCAGACTACACTGCACATTTAAGGGAGATGAAAATAACGTTGATTAGAAATGTTGCTTTCCTTTTTCTCTGACCTTATCTTTCCTTCTGAAAACATTTTCTTTTCTGCTTTTAGGACAAAAGCTTACCTTTACACTATTAACAGCAATAGCATTTAGGTATTAATGAGTCCACCAACACTTGCTTTTATTATTCTACAAAACTAAAAAACTTAATACTTTCTAAGTCATAGGAATTTAGGAACCATGTCATATTGAGCATTGGTCGACTACCTGTAACACTGTAATTCCGAAAAGAGAGTAGACTAATCCCAAAATTTTAGTCTTTTGTGAAACTGTGTAAAAAGATTATTTAGCAGTATGCTCAGTAATGGGATCCTGCTAAGCTGATATGGTGTTCCAGTAGCTCTCAAACTGAATCATGAAATATGTATTCACAAACACCTCCCAAATAACGGCTGCTAAAAGCCTGATAAGGCATCAGGAGACCCTCTAGATACTTCTTTATCCTTTTAAGCACATGACTTCAACCCAAACTCACATGCCATCTTCCGAGCTAGAGGGAAAGATGACCACTTTCAAGGTAATCAGAGGAGGCTCAGACATGACTGTTGTGTAACTTGATCCAACAGATTTCCCTTTTATTTCATCTTCTTGACTCATTTTAACTTTAGGGATGGTAGATGAAGCAATGATAAATCCCCAGAGTATGGCTATGGAGCCCTACTTGTGTAAAAGATGTTTAATTTAAATTTTTATTAGTGTATAATTGTACAGATAGCTTTCATTCTGAATTTTTCATGTATTACATAATATGCCTCTTCTATTAGCCTCTTCTATCCTGCCTCCTGCCCTTTCCACATCCCTAATAGTTTCTCTTTTAGGGAGTTTCAGTTTTAAGAAGTTCAAAGTTTTGAAATCATATTAATAAACACTATCAAGTATGATGTGGTTTCACTAAACAGCAAATCTTTTCCTGAGATAAGACATTTCAAAAACCAGTTTTGAGAAGAAAAATTACTGAGGTTAAAGCTCAGCTAACAGCCTATGGACAGATATACAGGCTCAAAGACAACAAAACAAAACAAAACAAAACAACAACAAAACAGGATCCCAGTAGTTCCCCCAGCTCTTGAATTATTTATAAAAAGCATGCAATGTTGCAGTTACATTTTAAAATGGTCCCTCAGAACTGGCTAGTTAAGGTACAGCTACTTCCCAGGAAAAGATCTACATTGGAGGTGATTTGCATTTCAAATGCTGTGGAAATCTGTACCTTGGTATCTAGCTAACAACAGTCGCCTTGAATTCCCGCTAATATTCTATATATCTCCTTAGCTTTGTTTCCTTATACTAAATAGTGAAAAACAATTTTCATACAAGGAAAATATGAAATGAGCTACAGAAAATGCTGCGTGTCTTTAATTTCTGTTGTTGAAGTTTTTGATAAATTTACACATTTGATTTCTCTTCTAGAAGAAACTTCTCGAATCGGGCAGATTTCTTCCCTCTATCCAACGGCTACTTTAATAAAAAGAACTAAATTGTGTCCAATCCGTGAATGCCTTCACCTTCATGGCAGAAAAAAAAAAAGGTTTTTAATGTAGTTTTGCAAATAAATCATTACAATTTAATCACACACGACTCTACGCAGACACACTCCCATGATTTATTATTGTTGGGCGAATTTCCACCTCGCTCAACAGGAACTAACCAATTTTGCTCAGCGCGATGTCTTAAACATAACTTCCCACGATGTAGATGTTTACTGATTATCTGTGACGATAACGGCGATTACTAAAGCAGTAACACCCCATAGTCCCACCTTTATTGCTTTTGGGGAAACAAGAAAATCCAATTATGCAAACACGCGAAACAAACATTAAACAAAAAATTGGCGGCATGACAATCCACTCGCTCGGCATTCCTAGTGGCCTAGCGGCCTGCATCGACGCACTCGGCAGCTCGGCTGACGCTGCCTGGCGCTGGAACCAGGAAGGCGCTGAGCTTAAACTGAAGCAAGTTCTGAGGACGCCGGTGGCGCCGTGGTTTGAAGAGGGGGTTCCAGGCCTCCCGCGTCCGGAGGTGCGAACCCGAAGGTCGACCCAGGTGATGCGAGCGTCCAGAGCTTGTGGGCGGCGCCCGCGAAGGAGGCGCTGAGAGGCCCTGCTCGGCGTGAGGCGGCGTGGGGCCTGGCGCAGTCCCTGGCCAAGGTTGGGCCATGGCCCGCGGCGCACGGAGCGGAGCCGTGCGCATGCGCCTCGCACCTGGGAGGTTCCCCGCCAGCGGGCTCCGGGCTCCGGGCTCCGGGCTCGGGGGCCGCCGCGGGAATGGGCGGTCGCGGGTGGTGATCGGCCGCAGGCCTCGGGCTGGGCCTGCCGTCTCCAGGTGGTGTGGAGAGGTAGCCCCCATTTCTCCGGTCCCGGGTCTCGATCGCCGTTTTTGGGTGTCCTCGTTGTCCTACCTTCATAGCCTAGTTCACTCTCATCTCCTCCAGGTAGTTGGAGCGAGGGGAGGCTGCGTCTAGTGGGCACTCGAGTCTCTCCCCCCACCCCACCCGCCCCAGTCTAAACGCTTGTTGACATGAGAGATGGTACAAGGTCAAACAGACCCCCCTGTCTTGAAATATATCACTTTAAGCATTCTGTAAAAAAAAAAAAAAAAATTTTTGACGGCAGGACCTTTGGTCATGTGACCAGATGGCCACCCTTGAACTCTGCTTTTCTGAGAAGTTAAAATGCACGTTGCCTGCCCTAGGTTTTAGATTATTATTAATGTAATTCCTAAGATGTATTTTTTTAATGTTTATGAAAAAAAGTCTAGAGTCTCCAGTAACCGAGTTTGTCCCCACTAAGTAGTAGATTGTTAGGTGTCATATGTTGGCATATGAAGGCATTTGAATTGTCATCTTTGAACTTAGATGTAAAAGCTCCCAGTGAAGGAGCTATGTAGAGTTTTCAGGTTTTAAGGACTGGAGCAGATGTGACAGGTACAACCTTGTGGGGAAAGTAGGTATCCTTTGAGAGCTGTCTCTAGTCTTAGAGTTTATGAATATTCACTTTCTTTGCAGACAAAGGAGATTTCTTGCTAAGTGGTAACATTTTATTACTGTATGTTCAATAAGAGGGCTAAAAATGTCTGAAGCTGAAAAAGACAAAGGCAGCTGGCACTTGTCTATTAATTGGCCTTGCTGACCCAGTCGTTACATATTCAGCATGTAGAGTTGTGATAGGAATTGCTTGTCATAGGGTTGTTGTAGTGCATTTATAGATACCTTTTTCTGGTTGCACTGTCAGACCATTGTAGGGGAATCCTACGATTTGTTAGTTTAAAGAGACATGTTAATCTACAGAATTTTGTTGTTGTTGTTGTTGCAACAGGAGTATCTTATTTCATAGTCTAAATTGAGAATAAAGTTATTTTCATACAATATATTCTGATCATGGTTTCCCCTCATCTCCCAGATCCTCCCCACCACCCCACCCTCCCAACTCCATGCCTCCCTTTTCTCTCTCTAAGAAAACAAGCAAATAAAAAGACAAACAAGAATAAAACAAATGAACAAACAAACAAAACAGGAGGAAAAGAAACCAAGAAAGAGCAGGAGAAGTATACACACACAGAGAGACACACTCACACACAAAACTCATAAAAACTCAAAATTGGAAACCATATTATACAAGCAAAAGACCAATATGGTTAAAAAATACCCAAACAAAGCAATATGAGACAAAAAAATCTCTAAGAATACCTTTGTGTTTATTTTGTGTTGGCCATCTGCTGCTGTACATGGGGCCTGCCCTTAAGTGTGGTTTGTGTACCCAATGAGACTCCCTTGGAGAAACTAATTTTCCTTTGGAGCAGTTGTCAGTTGGAGATAGCTTCTTGGTTGGTGTAGGAGCTCCTGACTACTTCTCTATTTTCTTGGTTGGGGTGGGAGCTCCTGTCTACTTTTTCTATCTTCTTGGTTGGGGATGGGAGCTCCTGTCTACTTTTCTATCTTCTTGGTTGGGGATGGGAGCTCCTGACTACTTTTCTATTTTCTTGGTTGGGGTGGGAGCTCCTGTCTACTTTTTCTATCTTCTTGGTTGGGGATGGGAGCTCCTGTCTACTTTTTCTATCTTCTTGGTTGGGGATGGGAGCTCCTGTCTACTTTTCTATCTTCTTGGTTGGGGATGGGAGCTCCTGTCTACTTTTTCTATCTTCTTGGTTGGGGATGGGAGCTCCTGTCTACTTTTCTATCTTCTTGGTTGGGGATGGGAGCTCCTGACTACTTTTCTATTTTCTTGGTTGGGGATGGGAGCTCCTGACTACTTTTCTATCTTCTTGGTTGGGGATGGGAGCTCCTGACTACTTTTCTATTTTCTTGGTTGGGGTGGGAGCTCCTGACTACTTTTCTATCTTCTTGGTTGGGGATGGGAGCTCCTGACTACTTTTCTATTTTCTTGGTTGGGGTGGGAGCTCCTGACTACTTCTCTATTTTCTTGGTTGGGGATGGGAGCTCCTGACTACTTTTCTATCTTCTTGGTTGGGGATGGGAGCTCCTGACTACTTTTCTATCTTCTTGGTTGGGGATGGGAGCTCCTGACTACTTCTCCATCTCAGTGCTGGGACCCTGTGCAGCACTGCAGGATTTGTGTAGGTCCTGTGAATGATGTCACAGCCTCTGTGAGTTCATATGTGTGACAGTCCTAGCAGGGATGTTTTGATAGAATTCTTTATTTCTTTTGAATTTTGCCTTGTTGTACCTGAAGTTTACCTCCATTCTTTTAATTCCTTTGCATGGTTCTCTACTTGTTTGTAGATTACATAGTATGTGAAATAGTGCCCACCCCATTTTTACTTCCTGTTCTGTTCTGTTTTTTCCAGTGTGTCTGGCAGCCCAGGTTGGCCTTGAACTTGCTATGTGGTTTAGAACCTATCCTGCCTCTACTGCCCAAGTGATGAGATTGTAAGCATGTGCCATCACATCCAGCCATTTTACTTTTTCTACCTTTTATTGTGGGAGGGGTCATGTGCCCAGGATCAAAGATTATATTTTGATTTTTAATGTAATACTATGGCAAAGTGCTTATAAATTGTTATGTCCTCCATGAACCTTTGTTTTTTAAAACTAATTACCCGTTTTCTGAAACATAGTAACTGCTTCTTTTATCCTTATTAAGGATGTGTGCCTTTAGGTTCTCTTATTAAATGGTCACATCTTGAGTTTATATTTTCAATCAGCTACCTGAACTTTACAATAAAAAATTTTAAATTGTTGTCTTGTGATCATTACCTGTTATGCTTCAGTTATGCAGGAGTAATTGGGTGAGATTTGCAGCCAGGAAGCTGAAACCAGGAAGAACTAGAGTGAGAACAGGAAATCAAGAACTGCTGTGTTTTTCAATTACTGATGGGTTGAAATTTGTTACTTTGTGACATTGCTAAAAACAATCAGGTTGAAATTTGTTACTTTGTGACATTGCTAAAAACAATCTGATCAATTCATCATTGTCTTTATGATGGGGGCATTTTCATACATTCACTTTACCAGTGGAGTTAAGTAGAACAATTCTTCCTTTCTACAAGTGTATAGTATAAATTGATTGCCATGACTGGAATGATTAAGAATATTCAATTATATGCTGTGTTACTTTTCTCCTTGCATTGACACATGCTGGACAAAAGCAAACCACAGAAGAAATGGCTTGCCTTGCTCCACAGTTTGAAGGGACAGTCCGTCATGGTGGGAAATCATGGCAGCAGAAGCCTGAGCACATGTGTCTACAGTCACTGATGAATGCTGGTGCTTAGCTCACTCTCCAGTTCAGGATTTGGCCCCAAATTCCAGCTCTTCCCTTCTCAATCAAACCTTTCTGGAAACTCCCTCTTAGACCTAGAGAGTGTTTCCATGGTGATTCCAGATCCTGTTAGGTTGACCATGAAGATTTACCGTCATCTTTGCTAAGAACATGCAATAGTGCATTGAGAACCGAATACCTGCCAGTTATAGAGAAAACCTTTTTGTAGTCTCTCTCTGATTTTCTGTTCACAAGTGACATCATTTGTAATTAGAATAAAGAGAAATTTATACCCATTTGCTATGTTCTGATTTTTGGTTACCAAAAGCTACATGGCCAAATGGTTGTCCATGGTTCTTTTTCTTCATCTTTATGCTGAACTAGGGAATTAATTAACAGGACAGGAATAGAGAATGGAGATGCCTGCAGGCATCTTCTCAAACTTTTTGGTTCTAAGATCCTTTTATACTCTTACAAATTGTTGAGGATAGCCATAGCTTTTATTTGTGTTCTCTATAAATATTTACCTTATTAGTAATCTAAACAAAGTTGTAAACTGTATATGGATTCACTTAGAATAATAATAAATAAGCCAGGTGGTGGTGGTGCAAACTTTTAATCCCAGCACTCAGGAGGCAGAGCCAGGCGGATCTCTGTGAGTTCGAGGCTAGCCTGGTCTACAAAGTGACATCCAGGTACCAAAACTATGCAGAGAAATCCTCTCGAAAAAACAAAACAAAACAAAACAACAACAATAATAATAAACAAGGTAACAAAATTTAATATGAAAAATAGCTGTAGTTTCAAAAGCAAAAACATTGAGAAAGCAGCATTATTTTTTAGTTTTGCAAGTATCTGATGTCTAGCTTGCTTAAAGACAACTGTATTATATTTACTTCTTTATTCAATTTATTGAGAAGTTAAAGTGTTTTTAAATTTCTTGAAGGTTGGTTTTAATGTGGTATTTCAAACCATGTGACTGAACTTTTCCTATATTAGTTATCTTTATTGCATTAGAATCTTTTTGTCTTGCACTGTGAATGAATCTGTGGATGATTTTTGTGACATTATGCCTTGGCAATTGGAAAATACTGGTTTACTGAATTAGATATGTCTTTCAAGTGTTGGCACCCTTTATTGTATATCAAACATTCATGTGTATTAATATTGTCATTGATCTTAGAAAAAGAAGAGGCCTGAGTACTAGGCAGATACAAACAATCTAAAATTCAGATCTTTTAGTTAAGAGCTGTCTTTTTTTTTTGGTTTTTCAAGACAGGGTTTTTCTGTGTAGCTTTGTGCCTTTCCTGGAACTCACTTGGTAGCCCAGGCTGGCCTCGAACTCACAGAGATCCACCTGGCTCTGTCTCCTGCATGCTGGGATTAAAGGCGTGCGCCACCACCGGCCGGCTAAGAGCTGACTTTTATGACTGGTGATAAATACTGTTAATTTTTCTTGAGGTAAAAGGCTATCTTCATTCACTCTGAGAAAAAGGCTGCCAAACAAACAAGCCTAAGTGATCATCTATTGGCAGTTTTACAACAAAAATTATGTTTCATACTAAAATCAGCTAGTTCAGCTTGCAGTTCAGTTGCACAATTTTTTTAGGACAACCAATATCTTTCACTATATGATAGAAATTGTACATATTGAAATTTAATGACTTTCATTCCTTTGCCAAGGGTATTTTTTGGGAGTGTGGCATATGTGCTGTCACTGTACTGGGGATTGAACCTTGGGTCTTTTTTTCTTTTCGGTTTTTCAAGACAGGGTTTCTCTGTGTAGTTTTGGTGCCTGTCCTGGAACTTGCTCTGTAGCCCAGGCTGGCCTCAAACTCACAGAGATCCACCTAGCTCTGCCTCCTGAGTGCTGGGACTAAGGGCGTGCGCCACCACCGCCCAGCTTGAACCTTGGCTCTTACAGGAGGTAGGCAAGTGCAGTATTCTTGGCCCTCTCAAGAACATTATTAAGTGAGACTCTAGTGGTGTGTAGAGTGGAGAGGGACCAGGGAAGAATACAATGACCCTAGTATAGTTTGCTTCTGCTTTGATTCTTGCAAAAATTCAGAACATTGAAAAAGATAATGTTTGTATATTATAATGAAAATAATTTTACCACTTGAATTTCCTGACTTGACGGGTCCTTGGGCTCTCTTTGGGGAACTGTTGGTACATTAGAATTTAATACCTTGGACAGCAAGGTCTTCCTGTATTGTGCCCACTCATGAGTCTCTTGTCTCTTATCCCCATTTTGAATTTTGTTGTCTTTGTTGTGTCTTGCTTCCCTTCTGGTGAAGCACATTGTTTGGACACTTCCTGAAGAAGGATGAGCATGACATCTAGTTTTGAGAACTTAAATGTCTAAAAATGTCTTTTTTTCTCATCTCACACCAGACCACCAATTTGGTAAGATAGATGGAAAGAGATTTGAGGTTGGAATTAGTTTTTCAGAAATTTGAAGTTTGAATTTCCTTTGTTTCTTGTGTTGCTATTTGAAAAGCCTGTGCATTTCATTATGCTTTCCTTCCTTTATTTTATTTTGTGACTCTTTGAGGTTGTCTGGGATCTCCTTTTTATTCTTGGTGCCTGATAATTAGTATTATTTTTCTTTGTTTGGTTCAAAAGGGCTGTCTGTATAATGGGCAACATCTCCAGTGTCTGATTTTTTTCTCTATTATCCCTAGTATATGTTTATTTAAAAAAACTTCATTATCCCAAGTACTTGGGAGAAATGAATACTTTTTAATTTTTAGAAATTCTTCCATGTATTTTCTTCATTTCTTTTTCTATTCTTTTGTAATGGCACCTTTATCAGTTAAATATTGGATTTTCTGGATAGATGTCTGTACTTGTATTTTACGGTTTTCAATTTTTTCATGTTTGTCTCATTTTCTTTTCACCTTCTACGAGTGTTTGACCTTTTCCAACCTTATCTTGTCTGTCATTTATTAAACCAAGCTCTCTCCTTGGAGCATTTTCCCATTGCTTGCCGGGCCATCTTTTCATTACCCACCTGGAGATATTAATGAGTTTTTGTTCTGGAAGTTTTTGTTGTTGTTTTTCTCTGTATGCTCCCACTTTGCTATGAGTTGCTTTGTGTTCCTTTTCTGCCTTCAGGTTCTTATTTACTTTTGTGTTCCTGGGTGCTGCATGCAGGACCTCACAGCCCTAGGGAGGTGCTGAAGTGCTGAGGCAAGGTCCCAGAGGCAGGCAGTCTCTCGGGACAGAGGCTTTCCCTACCTAGCTGGTTCTCTTTTCTGTCGTGTAGTCAGAAAAAGACTATAGAAAAAGTTCACTCTTTATAGTTGAGCTTGTCAGCTGTGGGCTATGTTACAGGGTCATTGGATGGGAACCTGCCATTTCTTTCATGGGACCTTCAGATACATTGTCCACTGGGGACAGTGCAGTTTTTATAGAGATCTTTTTTGTTGTTAATTTTTTATTTTAAAAACTTGTTTACTTATTTTACATACCGAATGCAGTTTCCCCTCCCTTCTCTGTCTCCCCCTTCCCCCAATCTTCTCCTCCTCCATTTCTGTTCAGAAAAAGGCAGGCCTCCCATGGATATCAACAAAACATGGCATATCAAGTTGCAGTAAGACTAAGCACTTTGACATGTATTAAGGCTGGACAAGGAGACCCACTATGAGGAGTAGGGTTCCAAAGCCTGCAAAAGAGTCCGAGATAGCCCCTGTTCCCACTGTTAGGAGTCCCACAAGAAGGGCCTAGGTCGGTCCCATGCAAGTTCCCTGGTTGTCGGTTCAGTCTCCATGAGTTCCTATGAGCCCAGGTTAGTTGATCCTGTGGGTTTTATAGAGATCTTCTTTCCTTCCAAGGATGTACACTTGGCTTCAGAATCTTAACCCTTTAACTTTTAGTTTGACGTCACTGTGCCTCCATCGCTTTTAAAAGACCTGAGCTCCTAGACCTTGTACTCCCCATCTAGTACATCATATGTCCTGCTGGCTTTGGAGAAGGCTAATCACCTGGCCAGTTGGCATGGGGGAGGGACCTGAGAGTGTTTCAGGTACAGAAATTCAATCAGTTCCATGTTTTAGTTTTATTCCTCAGTGCGCTTGTCTGTGTGGTCCTGTTTCATTCTGATCTTTGTTAGATGAGTTGACTTTTTTCTTGTTGGAATTTTCTGCAAGTTGCTTCATACTCAGTTTTTGTAGTTCTAAATCCTTCATCAGTTTTTCATTTGCTAAAACTTGGTTGATTGATCTTTTCTGCTGTTCCCTGTTATCTTCTAGTCATAGTCTCTCTCTGTCTCTGTATCTGTTTTTTTCTAGACAGCTTCTCTGTGTAGCCTTAGAACTTAGAGATCTGCCCACCTCTGCTTCCGGAGTGCTGGATTAAAGGTGTGCGCCACCACCACCATCTGATGTCTTCTAGTTTCTTCATCCTTGTGACTTACTTTTTTTATTCCTTTAATCATGCTCCAGAGTTATTTGTTTATTTGTTGTTTTTAGACCTGGCTGGCCTCCTCCTTGTGGAAATCTTCCTGCCCCAATCTCCCAAATGCTGGGATTACAGGTACTGACAGGGCCACCGTGCCTGACACGTCAGTATTTTTTAAATAACAGGATAAAATCCTGGCATTTCAGTATTTTCTAAATGACAATATAAAAGACTTACTAAAGTCATTTTAATTTAAATACTTGTTTGTGGAAAAGAAAACGTATATGTTGTTTTGTTTTTGAGACATTAGTTGCACCATGCAGCCAGCGCCTTGAACTCACAAAGATCTGCCAGCCTCTGCCTTCTAAGTGCTGGTTTTTAAAAATGGGTACTACTACACATGTCAATTTGTCAGTTCTGAAAGTGAAAACAAAACAAAGAAAAAAGGAAGAAAAGGCCAAAAAGTAAGAAAATATTATCACCACCACTGAATTGGGTATATATTTCTTTTTTCTTTTTTTGGTTTCTTTTGAGACAGGGTTTCTCTGTGTAGCTTTGGTGCCTGTCCTGGATCTCATTCTGTAGATCAGGCTGGCCTCAAACTTATAGAGATCTGCTTGGCTCTGCCTCCTGAGTGCTGGGATTAAAGGCATGCACTACCTTAAAGGCTGGTATATATTTCTTATTCTTAAAAATATATACATATACAGGGATATTTATTGTAGATGGAATATCTATCAATCTATCTATATCTATAAATGGATATTATATACATGTGTTTGAAAATATGTAGCTGTGTACACATACGTGTTTGTGTATACATTGTATGAATGTATATAATTTTATAAACATTTTTAAGTGGAAAGGTCATGGTGAGCTTTTATTGGAGGCTGGTTTTCAGTTTGGAAGCGACTAAAGGATATTAGTGATTCACTGAAGATTGGGAACCCAAGGCTTCCCGGTGTTTGTTGGACATGTGAATTGAGTGCTTGCTGTACGAGCCTGATGACCAGTTTGATCCTCACAACCTGTGGTTAGAGGAGAAAATCAACTCCCTGAAAGTTGTCCTCTGACCTCCACAGTACACCAAGGTGCACACTTGGCCACACACCTCATATAGATAATACAGTAATAATAAATAAGAGAATTTAAAGAAACTATTTACAAATCTTTAATTCTGGCTATAGGTAAATTGTTTAGAGTTTTGAATTAGCCCTAGCAGGAATATTTATACTGATACTGACTTAGAAGTCCTGGATCATCTAATAATTCTCAAAACAGTATTTTCACACATTATTTTGTTTATAGTCATATTTAACTTATTTTGAGTAATTACTAAAGAAAGATGTAACATTTGATCTAAATTATTACATAGGATGCATCCTGCTTTTTTATGCTATTGTTAGGTAACTAATTTTATCAAGAAAGTATTGCACATGAAACACTCACGGCTACCTTTATAGTAATATAAGGTTCTGATTGGCTAATTCCTGATTATCAGAATCTGACATCCTTTGTTTTTTCTTTTTCTTTTTTTTGGTTTTTCGAGACAAGGTTTCTCTGTGTAGCTTTGCACTTTTTTCTGGAACTCACTTGGTAGCACAGGCTGGCCTCGAACTCACAGAGATCCGCCTGGCTCTGCCTCCCGAGTGCTGGGATTAAAGGTGTGCGCTTCCACCACCCGACCTGTTTTTTCTTTTTGTATACCAAATGTACAACTAAATATATAACTACAATCATAACTCTGTAGAAAGTCTTCAGAAAAGAAAAATTATGTTTTATATTTTGAAACAATATTTTTAATCATGACAGTACTTACCTTCTGGGGAAGAGGAATTAGGAATTCATCTTTCAGATCAGAGTCACAAAAGCCACATTGAAGCTGCTGGTGATGGCTCTTATCTAACCCCAGCACTTGAGGCAGAGGCAGGTGGAGCTCTGGGAGAGTTGCAGGCCAGCCTGGGGTGACATGGCAAGAACCTGTCTAAAACAACTCCAAAAGGAGCAAACTAGGTCCTGGGCTGTGGTGGTGGTTATTTTGGAGTACCCCACCCACCCTGCACTTTCCCCCATGCAGTTCCCGCTCTGCAGATGAGGGGCACTTTTGATGTTGTGATGGCAGTGAAGTCTGGGTTTGTAGTGGGGTTGTTCTGTGGGACCTGGTCAGGTGTGGTCAATTCTCATTAGCCACACTCAGTTATGCTATTATGCCTGCTTATGGTTTGGCCTGAAAGAACTGCTGTTTTCTTTTAGGGGGACACATTCTGAACCATTCTTGCATTTGGGAAATCCTTAGAAGGAACTAACTATTTTCTTTTTGGTTTTTCAAGTTATCTCTCTACATGTTCATTTTAATTTTTATTTCTATGTACACGTTTTCTTATAGTGTCTCCATAGATATAATATAATGATGCTGTAATAAAGCCTTCATGAATTTTTCTTTTCTCTTCTCTTCTCTTCTCTTCTCTTCTCTTCTCTTCTCTTCTCTTCTCTTCTCTTCTCTTCTCTTCTCTTCTCTTCTCTTCTCTTCTCTTCTCTTCTCTTCTCTTCTCTTCTTTTCTTTCTTTCTTTTTTTGAGACAGAACAATGTATCCCAGGCTAGCTAGCCTCTGCTCTATGTCTCTGCAGCCAAGGAGGACCTTGAACTTCTGATTCTCTTGCCTCCACCTCCCAAGTGCTGGGATCTGAGGCTCCCCAACACTGAGTTTCTGCAGTGCTGGAGAACCTGCTGCCGCTTGCTTGTTAGTTAGACAAGCGCTTTCTAACTAAGCCACGTGCCAAGCCCACGCAGTTACCTTTTTTTAAATAAAAAAATTCAGATATATTTCTAGAAGTAGGATTGCACTGTCAAAAAAGCATCAACATTCTTTTTACTTTTTAAATTAAATTGCTGAATGATTTCTGAAAGACTCATACCAAGCTAGCTGTGTGTAAAGAGCTGGCTGACTTCCCAGTAACCATCAACTTTGCTACTCAGTTAACATTCTTCTTCAGTCTCGTGAGTGAAATGATAATAGTGCATTGTTTCATCTCATACTACCGTAATGACTGATGAGGTCTTCCCTTTGAAATAGTTAGAACTCAGAGCCTGTAGAGATAGCTCAGCAGTTAAGAGCACAGATTTTCCAGAGGACCCAGGTTCAATTCCCAGCACCCACATAGTAGCTCACAACTATTTGTAACTCCAGTCCCAAGGAATCTGATACCATCTTTGGACTCCGTGGGTACTGCGTTCATGTGGTGAACAGACAAACACTTACACACATAAAATAAAACTAAGTAAAATCTCAAAAGAAAACTTTAAATATTTAGAACTCAGCTTGAAAAATATGACTCTAAAATGCCTTTCATTTTCAGGGAGTGTAAAAAATGGAGGACTAGGTGGTTAATTACTAAACAAAATGACATATTTATTAATATATGTTAATGATTTATTAATATAAGTTAATGATAAGAGCAACTTAAACTGTTAGAAAATCGATATAATGAACTTTTTTTAGGATTGATATTCAAAAGACATTCAAAAAAGTTGGTGCAGATTCGAGTTGTTTCGAATGTGTGAAGAGTTCATTGGTATGCTAGAAGACTGTTAAAGCTGTTTTACAGGGCTCGTGAAAAAAGCCAACCACAGTTTACTTGGAAAAGTTTTTAGATGTGGCTGGCTGTGGTGGTATGTGCCCGTAGTTCCGGCTGCTCTGGAGGCATGGGAGGAAAATCAGCTGGCTCCAGAAGTTCACAGCCAGCTTAAGGAATATAGTTAATTTTATTTTCTTAAAAAGTTTAAAAATTTGTATCTTGAATTTCATTTGTTGTGTTACTAAATTAGGAATTTGTTGTTGTTGTACCCTTGTAGAAATGGGACGCCGGTCATCAGACACCGAGGAAGAGAGCAGAAGCAAGAGAAAAAGGAAACACCGGAGACGCTCCTCTTCGAGTAGTTCCTCGGACAGCAGGACGTACAGCCGCAAGAAGGGCGGCAGGCGGCCACGGTCCGAGTCCAGGTCCTGGTCTAGAGACCGCCAGCCTCGCTCACATTCCTATGAGAGAAGGTTAATGCTCATAATCTTTGTTTAGATGGTAAAGAGAGTGATGTTCTTCAGAAGTCATGTTTGTAGTTTTAATTTTGTTGAATAAAATAATTTTCTTTTAGTAGTTAGGTACTTAGGAGGTTAAATCCCAACCCAGAGGGTTTTTTGTTTTTTTCCAATTTTTTTTTTTCTAATCAGGCCCAGTATCCACATCTTTTGCCTGTATGTAAGCAAGTAGATAGAAGTTGGTATAGTTCTTGCATTATCTGATGCTATTTGGAAAGATTGTATAGTACTATGACCCATAATATTTAGTAGCTGATCCAGCTGTGAATCTGTCTGGGTGTTGGAGAGCAGTAATGTTTTCTTTATTCTGTCTTCTTGAGGAAAGAGTGAGACAGCAAGAACGAGCACTTTTAGATCCCCCTTAACGCTCACAACAAAACTTTGCCTCACGGTGACGCTGATGGTTTATTTCAGACGCAGGCACAGGTCAAGCAGCAGCTCTTCTTACGGCTCCCGAAGAAAACGCAGTCGAAGTCGATCCAGGGCTCGAGGAAAGTCCTATAGAGTTCAAAGGTCTCGGTCCAAAAGCAGAACAAGAAGGTATGCACATCAGTACTTAGGCTTTGTAACAGCTCTTTGCGATCAGCGGCTCACAACAGCAGTAGTTATTTTTCCCTGCCTTCTCCAGTTCCACTGGCGTCTGATGGCAGTTCTGCCTCTCTCGCTGGAGACTGCTCATGCAGGTGTCATTATCTGACGGCTTTACTGGGACTGGGTGGTTCAGTGTGACCTCACTCATATATCCCGTGTTTGTTTCTGGCTGTGGCTTCTCATTCCCTGAATGATGGTGGAAGTGTCTGAAGAGGGAAGAACAGGAGTTGCAAACTCTCTAGGTTTAGAACTAACCTGCTGTGATATGGACTGAGCATTTATGTCTTTCAACAATTTGTTAAGGCTTCTGTTCCTGGTGTATCTGTTTGTAGATAAGGCTTTTATAGAAGTAATGAAGGTAAATGAGGTTGTTTTGTTGGGACCCTAATCTGATACTGCTATTGACCCTGTAAGAAGCAGAAGTGAGGGGCTGGAGAGATGGCTTAACAGTTAAAAATGTAGCTCACAGATACTGTAACTCCAGTGCTGAGATATCTGCACATATCTGGCATACATGTATACAGACACATAAAGACAAAAATGTAAATCTTGAAGAAGAAGAAGAAGAAGAAGAAGAAGAAGAAGAGAGGGAAAGACAGACCTTTCCATTTATGCTCGGAGGGGAAAGGCATAGTGAAATGGCTGCCTTTTACAAGACAGGAAGGAGTTCTCACAGGGAACTAACTCTCTGGCCCTTTGATCTTGAACGTATAGTCTAAAAAACCCAAGAAAATAAATTTCTTGTGTATACTGTGGAGCAGCCTGAGCAGACTGATGGGTGATGCATCACTCCTGCATTTTCTAGCTTTGCTTTAAGGCCAGTATAGGGAAGAGTATGTTTGAGGAGTTGAAGATCTTAGACAGTGTAGAAAACGTCATTTAATAGAATAGGACCGTGGTATTGAGGGAATTAAGGAAAGGAGGTGTTTAGAAGTCATTGAGAGCCTTTAGACAGAAGAGTATTGAAGTAAATAAAAGAATAAAAACAGTGTATTGTTGTTAAAGATTGCTTCTTGTCTCTGCTTGGCTCTGTGTAGTATTAGGCTCTGACTGGGGATTCACATTAGTATAATGGGCATACAATTTATAATTCTCTTTGCATATGAAGCTTGATTGCAATGAAGTCGAAATGTTTAGCTTGTGTGGATTTTTGTTATTTGACATTGACCCCTCTGCTTTTTATTTCTTCTGTGTATAAACCACTTTGTATAATACACTGTTGTTCTCTGTACGTGCCGCAGAGTTCCAAGGTTTTGCTTTTATTTGCATATATTCTTTCTTCCACTTTTTTACCACATCTCTATTTTGAAAATACTTTTTACTCTTTAATGTTCAGTTCTATATGATCCTAAATTCTCTATTTCTTTATTTGATATTTCTTTATTTTTTAATTGATTACTATCTTTTTTCCCCAAGTCAAATTTAGTGCATCCTTTTTTTTGGCCCTCACATATAGTTTCTGATATGTAATAATTATGAATATTGTGATCTCAGTTTTAATTAAAATGCATGAGTATTTTTTTTGGTCTTATATTAATTCTGCCATAGGCACTGTACCTGTAATCATGGAGACTTTATAGCATATTTTAATTTTGAGTAGGGATAGTCTCCCATTTCTTTTGCCTGCTTGTTTCCTTTCATATGAATATAAGTTTGCTGCTAACTCATCTAGTTCTATGATAAAAGCCTGGTGTTATTTTTAGTCAGATTTTATCAAACTTAAAAGATAAGGTCAGATCACACTTTTATCAAGCTAAATTCTGTTTAGAGCAGAGTCTAGGTTTTATTTTATTTTTATAAGGAGTATTCTCATAAAACCTTTTGTTTATTTCTTGTTAAATTTATCCCAAAGTAGTTGAACTTTTTACTGCTATTATACATGGGATTTTCTGTACATAGGATATATAACTATTTGTTATTTTTATATATGAAACCTATGGAATTCATATTAATTTTATACCCTATGCCTCTTAGTTCTTTTACTGTTCCAGTTCATTTCTGTCTCTCTAGGGCTTCTGTGCAAACGGAAGTAGTTTTGCTTTTCTATTTTCATTCTTTCTTTCATCTGATTGTATTGCTTTTAACCTCTAGGATAATATTCAACACAGCGTTGGAAAGAATATACATTTTTTTTCTGTGATTTATTGAAAAAAAATCTTGTATTTCCCATCTTTAGGCTTCTAGTATGTATGTTTTGCTATTTTAAGAGTGTGCCCATCACGCTTTTCCCCGACTAGAAATGGGTGTTGAGTGTTGAATTTTCTTGAAGCTTTTTCATTTAGAAATGGCATATGATTCCCCCAGATCTCTTGAGGAATCAGTGTTGCATTTCTGGAGTAAACCTCAGTTGATCTGGATTTGTTTTTTTCTTGATGTGGTATAAGAGTCTGTTCTCTTAATTTTTTAACTTTGTGCTTTTACATTGATAATTCAATGTGAAATTCTCTCTTTTGTACTGTTTTTATTAAATTTAGTAACTACATTGTTTGACCATTCTTCACAAAGAGAACTCGGAAGTTTTCCTTCGTTTTCAATGCTCAGGAACAATTTTGGGTTATTGGGACTCTGTTCTTGGAAGCTCTTGTAGATTCATGAAATCTCCTGGGCTCAGTGCCATTGCAGTGACTTTCTTGGTTTCATTAACAGAAACTGTACAGCTTGAATATTCTACTTCATATGACTTACTTTTGATAAACTTTTCTTGTTTAGTACATCATCCATTTTGTATAGATTTTAAAATAAATGCCTAGAAGTCTGCAGGGTACCCTCTAATGATTCTAGGCTTTTCTGCTACTTCAGTGCTTACTTACTTTTGTCTTTCATTAATTTATTTATTATAACTTTTTTCCTATTTAAATTATCTGGTAGATTACCTAGACTAAAAAGAAAAAGTGCCAGGCATAGCTAGTATATGCCTATAATGCCAGCATGAAGGAGGCAGAGGTCATCCTCAGCTTTAGCCAGGTTGAGACCAGCCTGGGCTACACAGACCCTGCTTCAAAAAACAAGCCCATTAAAAAATAGATTTTGATTAATTATGCCTTCTCTTTTCTGTTTTCTAAGTTAATATTGCTTTTATTCTTCTTTCCTATTCTGTACTTCATTTTTATTTACTAATTTTTCTAATTAAGAATAAATTTGTGCCGGGCGGTGGTGGTGCACATCTTTAATCCCAGCACTCGGGAGGCAGAGGCAGGCAGATCTCTGTGAGTTCAAGGCCAGCCTGGTCTATAGAGCAAGTTCCAGGAGAGGCTCCAAAGCTACACAAAGAAACTCTGTCTCAAAAAATAACCAAAAGAAAAAAAAATTTTATTTTATGCCTGTATATGCATGGGCATGTTGATGTGGAGGTCAGAGAACAACTTATGGGAGCTGACTGCTTCATTCCACCTAATGGGTTCCTGCGCATGAGTAGATTATGCCTGCCGTCATATGATTTCTTATTAAGGCTTCTTATTAACCAAACTACTTTTGAGATTTATTTATTTCATATATGTTGATAATTATATCTTTCCATTACTGAACAGTATTCTATAGTATGAATCTATTACATTTTATTTGAGAATTTTGTGTAAATGTAGTCATATGATCATAATATTTTGCATATGCCTTCTACTTAGCTTAATGTTTTCCTTTCTATATCAGAATTTTGTGTAAATGTAGTCATATGATCATAATATTTTGCAATTTTGCATAACATTACTTAGCTTAATGTTTTCCTTTCTATATCAGTACTTACTTTTTTATTGCTGAGTGGTAGATATATCATGGTTTATTTCTCATATATACTCATACATCCATATTTATATGTGCTATACTAAAAGTTCTTTTCATTATTGAAAATGGGGTATTAAAATCTCTGACAGGCTGGCAAGGTGGCTTAACTGGTAAAGGTTAACTGTCAACTCTGTTGTCAAGCCTGAGGACCTGAGTCTGACCCCTGAGACTCATGGTGGAAGGAAAAACCCAGCTCCCGTAAGCTGTCGTCTGTCTCCACCTGTGCACCAGGGTATGCACATGCTCACACGTATTCACACAAAATAAGTAAATAAAAATGAACAAAATCTCCTTCTGTTGTTGTTGCTAGTATTTTTTATGCCATCTTTGTCAATATTTGCTTCATTTATTTGAGTATTCTGATGTTAAATGCATATATGCTTAAAATTGTTGTGCCTTTCTGGAGCAGAAGGCCAACTTATTCTATAACCACCTTCCCTCTTGGGACAGTCTTTGGCTTATAGTCTGTATGGTTTGACCTAAGTTTGGCCATGTTTTTTGGCTACTTGTATATTGAATATCTGTTTCCATCCTTTGTTCAATATATGTCTTTATTGCTAGGGTTTGTGGCTTTATTTTATTGATCAAATCTGTTCTTTGACAATTTTATTCTTGTATAGAATGCTTTCTGTTTTTCCCCACTCCCACCTTCTACTATCTCCTCCATGGCTCTGTCATCATTCCCTCCTGACAAGTCAAAATCCCTTTTCCACATTCACATTTTTTTTTTTTGTTTTGTGACCCACTAATTTTAACCGGGATCATTTTGTGGTCAGGAGTTTAAAACTATCCACTGAAGCCTGGTGGGCTCCCCTTGGGCTACACAGCTGAAGATAATTCCCGATGTCTTCCGGGATCTACTGGTGGCCATTTGTTCAGTGGGGAGGAGTAGAGTCTCTCTCATCTACTCCTCCCAACCCATGGTTGGCTGCAGACAGGCAGAGTTTTGCACAGGCCCAGTGTAGGCAGCCACAGCTGCTGTGAGCTCCTGATTGCAATGCCTGTGTCACCTCTGAGGATAGGATTTTACAGCCTTCCCCTGGCTTCAGACTCTATTCTCTCTGGTCCTTCATTTATGATGTTCCCTGAACTTTAGAGGGTTATATAAACATTCTGTTTAGAGCTGATCCCAGGATTGTCGCTTATTCTTAGTATTTTGAGCAGTCATGAGTTATCTGCATTCATTGCAATTCACTGTAAAGAGAAGTGTCTGTGATTAAGGCTGAGAGTAGCCTTGTTGTGGTTCTAAACATAAATATTTAGAGTGTAGTTTGGTTCTGTGGTGGTTTGAATGAAAATGGCCCCCTAGGCTCAGAGAAAGGCACTGTTAGGAGGTGTGGCCTTGTTGGAGTAGGTGTGACTTTGTTGGAGGAAGTTTGTTGGGGTGGGAAGCAGAGCACCAGGTCTGCTGCATGCCACCTTCCTTCCTGCAATTAAATGTTTTCCCAGGCCTGGAGAGATGTCTCAGAGGTTAAGAGCACTGGCTACTCTTCTTGAGGTTCTGAGTTCAATTCTCAGCAACCACGTAGTGTCTCACAAGATCTTTAATGAGATCTGGTTCCCTCTTCTGAACACTGTCTACATAATAAATAAACCTTAAAAAAATGTTTTCTTTATGAGTCATGGTGTCTATTCACAGCAATAGGACACTAAGACAGGTTCCATTCCAGTTTTTCTTCCAAAACCCCAAAGCCTATGATCTCCCCCCCCCCCCCAATCATGGGGTTTTGACTATGTTTATACTATTATAAGGCTTGCTTCTTGTAGAGAGCAATTAATTGCATATTGTCCTGTTAATTCATTCAGTTATGCTATGATTTTTTTTGGGGGGCGGGCTTGGAGAGATTTAACGTAATTATATTTAAATTATAGGAATAGGGGTATATAGCTCAGTTGGTAAAGAGCTTGCCTAACATGTATGTGTAAAGCCCTGCCCAGCTCCCCACCCTATAAGACTGGACACACATTTTTGTTTGTTTTAGCAATCATGTAATTTTAATTAAAATATATAATTACTTTCCCCTCCCCTTTCCTCCCTCCAGCCCGTCCATGTTCCCTCCCTCCAACTCTTTTCATAGCTCTCCCGACTCTCAAGTTGATGGCCTTCCCCCGCCCCTTTTTATTGAAAATAGACAGGCTGACAAAGAAATCCTGTCTCAAAACAAAACAAAACAAAAAAGGAAAATAGTCTTTTCTCATACAGTATATCCTGATTACACTTTCCTATCCCTTTACTCCTTCCAATTCCTCTCCACCTCCCCTTCCATCCAGATCCACTCCCTTTCATTCTCTCTTTAGTAAAGAACAGGCTTCTAATTTGTTTTGTTTTGTTTTTCTTTTTGTTTTTTTTTGAGACAGGGTTTCTCTGTGTAGCTTTGCACCTGTCCTGGAACTCACTTTGTAGACCAGGCTGGCCTTGAACTCACAGAGATCCGCCTGGCTCTGCCTCCCAAGTGCTGGGATTAAAGGTGTGCGCCACCACCGCCCGGCTTAGGCTTCTAAAGTTAACAACAAAACATGACAAAATAAAATATAATAAGATAAAGTAAAAACCATCACATTGAAGTTGAACAAGCAATCCAACAGAAGGAAAAGAGCCCAAGAGAAGGCACAAGAATCAGAGACTTAACCATTCGCACACTACAAAGTCCCATAAAAATACTAAACTGAAAGCTATACTATTTATGCAGAGGACCTGGTGCAGACCCATGCAGGCCCTGTACATGTGGCTTCAGTCTCTGAGTTCATATGAGCCTTGTTCAGTTCATCTAGAAGGCATTATTCTCCTGGTATCCTCCATCCCCTCTGGCCCTTACACTTTCTGCCTCCTCTTCCACAGGGTTCCCTGAGCTCTGAGGGGAGGGATTTGGTGGAGATATCCCATTTAGAGCTGTGTGTTCCAAGGTCTGTCTCTTGGTCTCTCTCCCTTCCTCAATCCCTCCTTCCTTTCCTTCCTCCCTCCCTCTCCCTCTCTCTCTCTGTGTGCATGTGGCTGTGTGTGTGTGTGTATGTGTGTGTGTGTATGTGTGTGTGTGTGTATATGTGTGTGTGTGTGTGTGTGTGTGTGTGTGTGTGTGTGAAAAATGTCTAGCTGTGAGTCTCTGTATTTGTTCCCATCTGCTGCAGGAGGAAGCTTCTCTGGTCATGAATGAGCAAAACACTGATCATATTTATCTTTCTGGGTCTGGGTTACCTCACTCAGGATGAATTTTTCTAGTTCCATCCATTTGCCTGTAAATTTCATGATGTCATTTTTTTTAACAGCTGAGTAATGCTCCATTGTGTAAATGTATCATATTTTTTTAATTTTTCTGTTGAGGAACATCTAGGTTGTTTCCGATTTCTGGCTATTATGAATAGAGCAGCAATGAACATGACTGAGCAAGTGTCCTTGTTGTAGGATGAAGCGTCCTTGGGGTATATGCCCAAGTATGATATAGCTGGATCTTGAGGTAGATTGATTCCAGCTTTCTGAGGAACTGCCATATTGATTTCCATACTGGATGTAAAGTTTGCACTCCCACCAGCAATGGAGGAGTGTTCCCCTTGTTCCACAGTCTCACCAGCATGAGCTGTCACTTGTTTTATTGATCTTAGCCATTCTGACAGGTATGGATGGAATCTCAAAGTAGTTTTGATATGCATTTTCCTGATGGCTAAGGATGTTGAACATTGCTTTAAGTGTTTCTTAGCCATTTGAGTTTCCTCTATTGAGAATTCTCCAATCTGTGAGCACACATCTGTAATCCCAGCCCATGAGAGGTAGAGACAGGAGGATCAGAACTACACTGTGAGGTCAAGATCAGCCTGGACTATGTGAGACTGTCTCCAAAAAGAAAAAACAAAGTATGCCGGGCGGTGGTGGCGCACGCCTTTAATCCCAGCACTCGGGAGGCAGAGCCAGGCGGATCTTTGTGAGTTCGAGGCCAGCCTGGGCTACCAAGTGAGTTCCAGGAAAGGCGCAAAGCTACACAGAGAAACCCTGTCTCAAAAAAAAAAAAAGAAAAAACAAAGTAATTACATCGGGAAAGACACTGTTGCCACTTTGTTAGTTCTTTCTTATTTTATTGTATTCTGACTCTCCTCTGTTCTTTGTCACCTTCCTTTGTGTCTGTGTTTGGTACTAGCATGCTTTCATTTCTTTCTTTCTGTAGGTACCTTTCTTTGTGGTTATCATAGAGCGTTTTAATCCAAAGCAACCTTAGTCGCATACAGAAACTTTACTCATACATCCCATTTGGAGCTATGTGAGCATTCTGAGTGCTTCTGAGAAAACTCCAAGTAAACAAGACAAGAGTCTTGTGACCTCAGTTTCTTCAAAACACAGAATTGTTCTTGGAATGGGTTTTTGTGCCCCTCCCAATTGTAGCTGATAGGAGTGAGTTGACTTCAGTTGTTGTTATTCATGTGCCTTTATGCAAAAACATGTTTTTGCCACGTGCAGCTTGTCCTTGTGATTGTACCCGTTACTCCTGCGAATCTTTTTATTTTATTTTTTTGAGGGGGGTGTTGAGATGGGTTTCTCTGTGTAGCTCTGGCTTTCCTGGATATTTCTCTATAGACCAGGCTGGCTTTGAATTCAAAGAGATCTGCCTGCCTCTGACTCCCGAGTTCTGGGATTAAAGGTGTGCCCTCCCACTACCAGCTCATGCAACTCTTAACTCTCAGAGTATAAATTGCCTGATGCTCTGAGTAAAGTTTATCTTTCTTGGTCTGGGTTACCTCACTCAGGATGAAATTTTCTTCTTTATGGAATATAGTGATATAGCTCAGTGGTAGAGCCTATGTTTAGCATGCATGAGGCCCCTGATTCAATTTCCAGCATCAGAAAACAAAACACAACACAAAAATACAAAACACAAACAGTATATTATGTGTCATTATAGTATTGCAGTATTGTGTTTGTACATTTACTTTTCCACTGAGTTTTTTTTTCCTGTGTTCTTATGTTGCTGTCCAGGATTCTCTTGTTTGAACTTGCAGGGCAGTTTTACTATTTATTATAAGGCAGATCTAGCAGTGAAGAACTTCTTCAGCTTTATTTGAGAAATATTTTTTATTTTTACAACACATTGTGTATTTTAGTATTTTTTAGTTGATGGTTTTGTCTTCTATCAGGCACCTATTTTCTGCTATATTTAGAAAAAAAAATTCAGCAATTATCTCTTCATATAGAATTTCTATCCTTTCTTTTTCATCCCCCTCTGAAACTCCCAAAGTACACATATTTATCCAGCTAATGATATCTCCTATATCTCTTCCATATTCTTTACTCAGTTTATTAGACTAGGTCATCCTGGAGCCCACTGTGTAGACTCTCTGATACTTCCACCCTTTAATACAGGGTGACCCCCAAGCATAAAGTTATTTGCTACTTCATAACTGTAATTTTGCTACTGTTATGAATTGTAATGTAAATATCTGTGTTTTCCGATGGTCTTAGGTGACCCCTATGAAAGGGTCACAATCCACAAGATGAGAACTGCTGATGTAGACTGTGTTGGCCATGAACTCAGAGTTCCTTTTGCCTGTACTTCCAGAGTGATGAGATTAAAGGTTTGTTGATTTTCATTTTTAGTTTTTTCCTTCTCTTATTTTTGAGACAGTAGCCCAGGCTGGTTTGGAACTTACTATATAGCACAAACTGAACCCAAACTCTTGGTACGCCTACCTCAGCCTTTCAAGTGCAGGTGTTAGAGTTGAATATGATCATATCTCTTGTCTTGCCTCGCCCAGTTTTATCTCCTCCCTCCTCTTTTCTCCATCCTCTCTCATCCCTCCTCCTCCCCTTCTCTTTCCTTCTCTCTCCCTTTTCTTTTTCCCCATCTTCCTATCCCTCCTTTCTCTTCAATTCCTCCCCCTTCTTCTTCCTCCTCCCTTTCTTCCTTCTCCTTTTCTGATAACTTGTTCTATATTCCTTGCTGTCCTAGTATTTGGTGTGTAGCTCGAGGTTGCCTTGAAGTTGTGATCTCCATGTTTTAGCCTGCCATCCCAGTGTTGGGATGATAGGCCTGTGTCGCCATGCCTGTCACACTTTCATTTTTTCCCCAGGCCCTGCTGCGTTAATTGGGTTGCTTTGATGAGCATGATCTGGCTATACCTACTGGAGAGTATGACTTTCCTTCCCCCAGTAGCCATTTAGGTATATTTCTTTAGGCTAATTTCTGGACAATTATTGATTGAACCAAGTTTCCTGTGTCTTTTTGTTTTTGTTTCTGCTATTTTATTTTGCTGTGTTCTGTGCAACTGAAAACACAGTTCCATGTATTTGTGGACTGGTGTTTCATAGAGGAAGTCCTCCTCTAGTCAACTAGCCTGTGTAGATAACACGGGGGCCTCTAAAAATTCCCTTAGGTTTGCTGGTTTTCTTTTCAGGAGCTTTTGTTCTCTTGTTCTTTCAGCAGTCTGTGTTGCCGAATAGACTGTGATACTTCAAGTATAACCACCATTCTTGTCTTCCTCACCTGCCAGAGTGTAGTCCATCAGCTCTTTAAGTAGGAGTTATAGACATTCTTCTCTCTGGTAGCTCCTGAAAGGGCCAGGATGCTGGAGCATGTGCCATACTCTTCTGAAGGGTGGCTTTGCCCAATACCAATCAGATGAGCCAGCCTCTGTCTTACTACTGTGGGCTCTCTGGTGCCACAGCAAACTGTCCTGCTGTATCTTGCTGTCCCTGGTCCTTTGCCAGATCCACTAGTGTTTACCTGTTTTGGGGGCAGTCCTTTGTAAACCTCAAATCCTACTCTTTGTTCTCCCCTATGGCACCTTCTGGAATCGCTGATCTGATCTGAGCTGAGCTGAGGTTTGCCAGCTTGGGGTACAGGCAGGTGCAGTGAGGTGGTTCCTGCCTGTTTCAGTGGTTCCTGCCTGTTTCAGTGGTTCCTGCCTGTTTCAGTGGTTCCTGCCTGTTTCAGTGGTTCCTGCCTGCTTCAGTGCAGCTGTACTCATTTTCACACACCTGGGTGGCTGCCACTTGGCTGCTGTTTTCTTCAGTTCTCTGAAGGCATTTGGATTTGCACATTGCTGTTCTGACACTCCATTTGGCTCTGATGCCTGGGACTTTGGTTCTGACATCTTGCTGTCAATTGTTGTCAAATGATTACTCTAGCAGACAAGTTGCAAAAAAAAAAAATCCTACAGAATTTCCAAGTATCCTTTTATAACCTCACTGTGGTTAATGAGTAGGTTATTAACAGTGTAGCAACTAGACCATAGATGTACCTGAAGTCTCATTAGTTTTCCAGCAGGTGCCATCCAGGATCCGAGTTTGCATTTAGTTGTTTTTTCTCCTCAGTCTATGCCAGTTCCTCAGTCTTTGCTCATCTTCCATAACCTTTATTCTTTTGAAGAATATTTAACTTTATTTTGTAGAACGTCCCTCAGTTGGGTTTGTATGAGCTTTTTGTTGTTGTCTTTTTTACATTATTGGCATGAGTTATGTGTTTTTGGCAAGAATATCAACTAGTGAGTCTTCTTTGGTGTATGGTATCAAGGAGATTCATGATAGTGTTGTCATTCATGGTGTTACCTTATGTGTGAAGGTGCTAGGCTTTGCTGACAGAACCACCATCTTCTGCGGTTAAGAGATATTTTGAGATGGGGATTTTACAGATTGTAAATATGTGACTTTGGAGACATTGGTGATGGATGATGTTGTTCTGTAATCTATGAATATATGTTGCTCTGATTGGTTAATAAATAAAGCTGTTTGGCCAATGGTGAGGCTGAATAGGGTTAGGCAGGACATTCTAACTAGAAAGAGAGGAGGGAGAAACAGAGAGCATAGAGCCGCTGTCAGGAGAAGCAAGATGTAAAGATACTGCTAAGCCATAAGCCACGTGGCAAAGTATAGATTTATAGAAATGGGTTAATTTAAGATATGAGAGCTAGCTAGTGAGAAGCCTGCTGTGGCCATAGTTTAAAAATAATATAAGCCTGTGTGTGTTTATTTGGGTCCCGGTGGCTGCAGGACCGTGGGGCCGTGAGAACAGGGCAGGACCAGAAAAATCTTAGAGCTACACATTGGCTTATTAATTTTTAAGTCTATCTCATCTACAATAACTACTTCACATTTACTTAATGATATTTCTAATTTTTGTAGCTGGTAGGAGGTAGAGGTTTAGGTTAATCTATTTTACTATCTATATTACTATGTTATTAGAATTTCATTTTTTAAAAAAAGATTTATTTTATGTTTATAAGTGTTTCACCAGCGTGCATGTATATATACCTCCTATATGCCCAGTGCCTTGGGTGCCAGAAGAGGGAACTGGATCCCCTGGAATGGAGTTACATGTGGTTGTGAGCCTCTATGTGGGGGCTGGCAGCTGAACCCAGATTCTCTGCAAGAGCAATAAGTACTTTTAACCACTGAATCATTTTTCCAGCTTGGGTTTCACTTTCTTACTGAATAGTATGATACCTTAAAGAAAAAAAAATGACTATATGAGTGAAATTCTATTTTTAGATGTTTGGTTGAATTGCTCCATTTTTATACCAGTCTTAGACAATTCTGGTTACTCTGGTTCTGTAAAGTAGATATAATTGTTTGTATAGATATGCATTTAGAGTCAGCTTTACAATTTCTTCAAACAGTCTGCTGGAATTGGGGAGTGCAGTTCATTGAGTCAGTAGAATGGGAGAACTGGCATACTAGTGTATTGGGTTTTCAGTTTAAGAGCATAACGTATATCTCTATTCATATCTTTAGTATCCCTCAACAATGTAGTTAGTTTCCAGTGTAAATATTTTAATGTTGTTTTCCTTAATGCTGCTTTGACCAGGTAACTGGTAACTGGCTTAAACAACATACATTTATTTCTCATAGTTGGTGGGGTTCTGGTGAGGGCTCTTGTGAATCATAAATGACCATCTTCTTGCTTTAGTTTTCCTCCTGTAGTGGAGAATACTGAGAAAAAGAGCAATCTTTATTTTATCTCTTTTATCAGGACACTAATCCCACAATAAAGGGTCTCATTCTCTGAAACTGATTACTTCCCAGAGGCCTTCTCTCCATATACTACTATAGGAAAGATTAGAGTTTGTACATGTTCATTTTTAGGAGCTGTTTTAGTCAGTGTTCTATTGCTTCGAAGAGACACCATGAAAGGCAGCTCTTATAAAGGAAAGCATTTAACTGTTGGCTGGCTTACAGTTTCAGAGGTTTAGTGTGTTGTTGTCATGGTGGGAAGCATGGTGGCATTCAGGCAGACATGGTGCTGGAGAAGGAGCTAAGAGTTCTGTCTGGATCTGCAGGTGGCAGGAAGAGAGAGTCACTGGGCCTGGCTTGGGCTTTTGAAACCTCAAAGCCATCTTCTCCCAGTGACACACTTCCTCAAACAAGGCCACACCTCATAATCTTTTCAAATAGTGCCACTTCCTGGTGACCAAGCATTAAAATCTATGGGGGTCATTCTTATTCAAACTACCACAGGAACATACACACACACAATTAGTGTATAGCACACATATTTTGTTATATTTATTTCCACATTTTCATGCTATTGAATGTTGACTTATATCTGCTCTTTAATAAAAGATGTATTCTGGGCATGGTGGCACATGCCTATAATTCCAACACTTTGGGAGTGGAGACAGGAGGATCAGGAGTTAAGGTCATCATCCTTGGCTATACAGCAAGGTGTCTGAAGCCTGTCTGAGCTACAGGACCCTGCCTCAGAAAACTCAAACCAAAATTACAGCAACAAATATGTGTTTATGAATGTGTATGGATTTATATATGGATAAGAATAGAAACTGTCGAGCCGGGCGTGGTGGCGCACGCCTTTAATCCCAGCACTCGGGAGGCAGAGGCAGGCGGATCTTTGTGAGTTCGAGGCCAGCCTGGGCTACCAAGTGAGCTCCAGGAAAGGCGCAAAGCTACACAGAGAAACCCTGTCTCGAAAAAACCAAAAAAAAAAAAAAAAAAAAAAAAAGAATAGAAACTGTCTCTGGTATAGGAGTGGAGTTCAGATGGAGGAGAATTCACTTTTAAAATGTATTTTGAACATAACTTGTAAGAAATGCAAGAGATCATAGTTGCTATTAGTTTGCCATTTTATACATTTTTCTACAGTATATATTTGATACCTTTTAAATTATGAAATGAGCTAAATCAATGTAAAAAGGGACATTGAACTATTTTAAGATTGACTTTTTCAATTATTTGCCACTATGTAGACACACAATTAATTTTATATTATATATTGCATATTATATACTTTTTGCATTTTTGTTTTGTGTATTTTCTGCTTCTTTTATCTTGCTGCTCTTGAAGAGTCCTTAGGATTTTCTCTGAAAAAAAGTTAGGATTTGTTTGTTTGTTTGTTTGTTTTTCAAGACAAGGTTTCACTGTGTAGCCCTGGCTGTTCTGGAGCTCACTCTGTAGACCAGGCTGGCCTCGAACTCACAGAGATCCACCTGCCTCTGCCTCCTGAGTGCTGGGATTAAAGGCGTGCACCACCACCTATTTTAGGATTTAAATAAATTTCATTCTAAACTAGGACTTTCCAGAGAGATATTTCCTATTACTCAGTTTCTAAGTTTATTTGCATGAGTCATTTTCTTCACTAGAGACAACATTGCTTTTGGAAGACAGAGATAGAAGATTCCTCCTAGAACAAATAGCTGGACATACTAACCAATAGGTGAGCTCTGGGTTTGTTTGATAGACCTTGCCCCACTGAATAAGGTACAAGAGCCATTCCTGACATCAGCCTCTGGTCTCCATATGCATGTCACCCGATATGTGTCTATATATGCAAACATGTATATCCTACGCATGTAGGAAAATGGAGTAAAAAAAAAATGCATCCTGTAAACAATGCATATAAAAGTTATTAGAGAAGATGTTGATTATTGTATATTAGAGAAAGGTATGAAAATTTCATTAGTAATATGGTTTCACAGATAGAACAAATAATAAATATTTACCCATTGAAAGGAGTACAACATTTTTAGGAAATGTATTTATTAATAAGATTTGATTCAAACGCTCTTTGTAGCTGGGCTTATTGGCATACACCTATAATCTTAGCTCTCTGGAAGATGAGACAGGAGGGTCACATGTTCAGGGCCAGCCTAAGCTACATAGGCTCTCTCAAAAAATGATCACTAACTACTATCACCACTATCAAAAATAAAAAGAAGGATTATTTGTAAACTTCAAAGACAGCATACTTTTTTGTAAATCAGTAGTTTCAAATTTTTCTTTATACTACCCATTATTATATGTTCATGAATTTGCTTTTATTTCACTGGGTTTTAGTGGTTTAACAGCATTTTAGAAAAGGTCTTATTCTCCTATTCCCTATGTGTTTATCTAAGGAACAAAGGACAGCATTTCTGATCATTTAATTTTCTCTATATTCTGTTTTTGAATATTAAGTAGAAGGTTGGATTACATATTAATGTAGTAATCTTTGTCTCTTCTTGGTTTGAACAATATTGATTTTCTTCAGTTCAAAATTAGATTAGACTCTTTGGGATTGTAAAATTGTTATTGTACTTCATATGAAACAAATTATCTTTTCACATAAGCTCTAAGTGAATATCTGGGATTCATAATTTTATATTGGATGGTCTTTTCTTGTTTTTGGAATATTTCTCTCATACTTCTCTCAGTTTTAATAGTTATTTTCTAATCAGTGAATAAAGTCAAAACCTCTTCTGCATTCATTGTTTGCAAGCCATTAGTGTGTCCATGGACAAAAATCAATGAGACACCACCAAGAACGATCACGTGAATAAGATCATGTGCTATGTCAGCCTAGGTAAAGGCTCAGATGTGGGTTTTACCCTGGGATGGTTTTTGGTTTAAAAATGAGTAGACCTTGGATTCTGGAATATTCATATACCTGAAAATAGTGAGGGAGAATTGAAGCAACATTGTAGTTTTTCATTACTTGTTCTCATTCCTGCTTTAGTTTTTATTGTGATCATATTAAATATCCACTAAGGTCTTTTGATAGTTTAAAGTGCCCATGAAATAGCTATTAAACTTAAAACAACGTTTAAATAAGACTGGTTTAACATCTAATTATGAAAATTATAGAAATGATATAACTGGTTGATTTCTCGCTTTTCTTCTTTTTTAACCTATTGATTTTTGTTTTGCTTATATCTGAAAATAAGAAAAAAATGTGTGCTTAGAGAGCAATTATTTTATTTTATTGAGGACATATCTTAAAAGTCAAGAAGTGAAGCCGCTTGGTAATGCTATAAATTTGAAACTGTCCTACAGCAAGACACTACGATGCAAATATGACTTAATAAGATCACAAACTGAATTTCAGTGAAACAACCAAGATTTACATTAAATTAGGAATTTTAAAACTGATTTAGTTTGTTTTACTGAGCATTTGCTTAATAACATTTTGCCTTCTTGCAATCTTTTTAAAGACAATAATTCGTCTGTGAAATGCAGGCACATCTTCAGTAGAAAAATTGAAAGTAACAGCTCACTTTCTGAAACCACACATATAGCGATATAAAGAAATATTTCAGCTCTACAAAATTTAATAAATCATCCCATTTCCTAATTTGATCATATTAGATGCTGATGTGGAAGAAGCATTTCAAATACCATCTCCTCATTAATATACATCAGTCTGGGGAATAGAATGGAATACTTATGCAGAGATGTCACAGTTACTGTTTCTTAGTTTACTAAGTGGAACAGGTTGATGTGATACCGAGTGCTATTTGTCAATGTCTTGTTAAAATGGTTTGGGTCGAGTTATGGAGTCCAGAAAGACGGCGGCTGATAAATCAAAAGTGGATTGAGTGGACAGGAGGCAGTGATTGATACTGTGACAGGCTATGAAGAAAGGAACCTTGATACAAGCATGCATGATATTGAATATGAGAAAGAAGATGGCCCTGGAGTATGGATATTATTCAAGGAAATGAGAATAATATTATCATCCTGAAAATATTGCTGGGTGAAGATTAGGATACTTCTTATTAGAGCATAATACTTTGCCAGAATGGTAGGGATAAATGTATGTAAAAATTTATGTGAGAAGAATGTTTAACTTCTTACTGGAGACTCTTGAATGATTACTTGTTCTTAAAAATAGTTTTAGCATTATTTTTTCCTAACTATCTATATACCACATATTTATATATGTCCTAACTCCCATGAAATTAAAACTTTTTAAAGATTATCTTGAAGAACAGTTACCATTACATATTGATTTCACAAAATTGATACATTTCATTGGTAAATTATGAAGGTAGATAGTTTACTATCGTTCCTTTTTCCCTCATAAAATTCTGTTGTTACTCCTTTCCAGTGAGCAGTCTGCAGTATGGCATTTCCAGCATTTCTTCGGTAGTCATTTTGAGCAGAAAGTAGGGGATTCTTGACAGAGGAGCTCTTATTGCATAAGGATAAAAACTGTCTGTGCTGACTAGTCTTTACTGAATTATCACTGAGATGCAGTTGATGTTAGGGGACTCCTGGGGATCCTTTGATTAGTCTGACTTTTGTCCTTGACACAGCGGTAAGAAGGAAGAACTTCCTTTGCTGTCTTACTGGAAGTGTTCTGTAACTAACAGCCAGAAGAAGAGGCTCTTTGGAAAGCTACTTAGTTAACATTATTTTTTCTTTTCTTTTTCTTTTCTTTTTTTTTTTTTTTTTTTTTTTTGTGGAGCTGAGGATCGAACCCAGGGCCTTGCGCATGCTAGGCAAGCACTCTACCACTGAGCTAAATCCCCAACCCCAGTCATTTTTTCTTTTTAAAGGACAAATAGATAAACAGTTGCTAGATAATTGTAGCTATAATATTTGACTTTTATGTTCAGTGTTTTTTTCTTAAGTTCTTAATACTTTATTATTCAGTTTTTGTTTAGTATCTAATGGAAAGCATTTGAAATGAGGCATTATGAAATATTCAGGTAAGCTGAATCATTAGTGATTAGTTTATGGGTTTATTGCCAATGTCATTCCAGTCTTAAAGATTCTGATAATAATGTGAATAGTCATTCAAGACTAATTTAATTAAATAAAAGCTTCTATTTTTGAGTTTATTACCCTCAATATTTGAAAAACCAGATAAATAACATTTATTCATCTATCTTTCTATTTATTTATTAGACAGGTTCTCATTGTGTAGTCCTGGCAGGCCTAAAACTCACTATGTATACCACACTTTTCTCAAACTTACAGAGCTTGGACTGACTCTTCCTCCTGAGTGCTGGGATTAAAGGTATAGCCACTGCCCGCTGGTAACATGTATTCTTAACTGTGCTATTCAGTATGAAAAGTTCTTTTTTCTCCTTCTTTTGCTGCTAAGATTGTACCCAGGACCTTGGGTGTGTTAGGTAAGCACTCTACCACAAAGCTACCTCTTTGACCCTCCCAATTTTTTTTTTTTTTTATGAAGTCCAATTTTTTTTTTTAATGAATATTTAGGACAGGAAAAACAGTCATTTCCAAATTATTTATTTCTTATTTGTAGTTTTCTGGGGTTTCTCCTTTGGTAGTTTAGAATACAATACAAAATGTTGATGAGGCCGATATCCCTTTGTGTTACGTCTCCTCCCTTACTTTTCAATCAAGTTTTTCTACAATTAGTCTTCATGTGAATGTTTTAACAGTTCTTTTGTCTGTTTCAAGGGCACCTGAATGTGGGGTTATTTCTGCTCAAAATTTACTCTCTTCCACTTACCATTTCTTCTTTTGTTTGTAGGTATGTGGTATATATGTTGTCCATGTTCATGGGTACATGTATGTTTATTTGTGCAGATGCACATAGATGTGGGAGTGTGTCAGATAGCTTCCTCAGCCACTCTCCATCTTACTGTTTGAGATGGGGTCTCTCCTGAACCTGCCACTCACCTGTTGGTTGGGCTGGCTGGCTAGTAAGCTCCAGGGATCCCCCTGTCTGCCTTCCTAGCACTTGGTTATAGCTGTATATTCCTGTGCCTGGATTTTCTGTGGGTGCTGGTGATCTGAACTCAGGGCTTTATGCTTATCCTATACTGTCTGAGTCATCTTTCCAGTCCCTACTTAGCATTTCTTCCCTACCATCCTCCTTTCTCTCCATCTGTCCCTCTTTTAGTTTTTGATGTCTCAATGAATATCTTAGGCTGATGAACTTGTGATCCTCCTGCCTTAGCTGCCTGTTCTTAAAAGAATGATAGTGCAATTACCCCAATGGCTCTGAATGTTATTTGTATTGACATTATTGCCTACTTGGTCATTGTCTTAGTTGCGTTTCCTGTTTCTGTGATAACTGACAGAAGTGACTGAAGGGGTATAGGCCATCATGGTGGGAAGTCAAGGCAGTGGGAGCTTGAAGCAGCTGGACACATTCCATTCACAGTCAAGAGCAAAGAGCAGTGCGTGCTGTGGTCAGCTGACTCCACTTTTACACAGTCCTGGATCCCTTGCTTCGAGAAATGGTGCCATCCACAGTGGGCAGATCCTCCCTCATCAATTATCCCTCCCAGATGGTCTGAGTTCTCCCAGGTGATTCTAGAGCTCATCCAGTTGACAGTTATCACTAACCACCGCAGTTAGCTTTTTGAATAAGGAGATTTCATTTTCTTATTCCCTATATATAGGGCAAATTTATTTAAGCCCCAATGTCTTTTATTTAGGTCTGTGTGTTGTATGAGTGTGTGCCATATGTGTGTGGGTTCCCATTGAGGTCAGAAGAGGATGCAGAGAATGTCAGATTCTCTGGAGCTAGACCTGAAGATGGTTGTGAGCCACCTGACATGATGGGTGCTGGGAACAGAACTCAGGACCTCCGGACAAGCAGCTCATGTTCTTAACTGATGAGCCATCTCTTTATTCCCCACAATCAACATTTAAGTTAAAACTTAAAACAAAAACCTAAAAGCTTTTGTATTTTGTATCTCTGTAGAGCTGAAGTATGCGTTGAGCTACATGACTTACCATTTTGTACATTTATACATAATGAACAGTTCATATGCACTTTTTTGTTTATAATTTTCTGAAGTGAGTGTGGGACCCTAGAGAAGTTTGGATATTGAGTTTTTAGGTTAGAAGGTTATTTTTTTTTAAAGATTTATTTATTTATTTTGTATACAGCATGTATGCCCAGAAGAGGGCACCAGATTTCATTACTGATGGTTGTGAGCCACCATGTGGTTGCTGGGAATTGAACTCAGGACTTCTGGATGAGCAGTCAGTGCTCTTAACCTCTGAGCCATCTCTCCAGCCCTAGAAGGTTATTTTAAATTAGAGGCATGAGTCACTAAATGACAGGATAAGTTTTTGAGAAATATATCATTAGGCAAATTCATTGTATGAATTCCAATAGAATGTACTTTCACAAACCTAGATAGTATAGGTCCGTCAGTTGACATAGAATTTTGATGCATTCAAAAGATGTAATAAATAGGAGATATGTGAAGCTGCTGTCTATAGATAATGCCATGCTGTTTTATATATTAAACGTTCTTTTTTAAATAACCAGAAATACATTTAGAAGTAATAAAGCATATAGCATAATGAGCACATAAAATTGTAACATGGTTGTCATTATCAATGTTATGCACTTTACATAGTTTTGTATGCCATATTTTTCTACTGGCTGAACAGTCCACCAACATGTGTATTACATATTGAACTATGAAATTAGGATGGCTGTGATAATAGTTTTTCAACTGTCATAATCCTGTTGGGTTATCTTGTATGTACAGTTCACTGGTGACAAAAACACCACCATTATGTGGCACATGTCTGTTTGTTTTGGGTCAGCAAGCTGAGACTGGAGAAGTAATTTCTGAGGAGGAGGATACCAAGCAGTAGTAGCTGAGCTTACTCCTACCTGTGTGCTGATTTTATATCTGCTCTTTACTAAGGGTGATTGTGTGTGTGTGTGTGTGTGTGTGTGTGTGTGTGTGTGTGTGTGTGTGTGTGTGTAATCATACAGTGTTAATAGAGGCCATGAGAGGGACCCGGAGGAGAAAGCTGAGCAGCCTTGTTTTTGAACAGGTAGCCTGAAAGAGAGCTGTTTGCATCCAGCACAGGAGTTGTCAGTTTGAGTTTTAACGTCTATCCTGTTTCTGTAGTACACTTTTAAATATAAAGGAGTATTCCTGTTGTTCTCATTTACTTTAACTAGAGCATATTTATAAAATTTGCTCAAAATAAAGAGGAAGCAGCCCAGCTGATGGGTATAGCAATGTTTTATTAACATTTCCTAGACCAGATCCAGAAGCAGTTTTGCACTGATATTCAAAACAGATGGAGTTTTAATTATTAATCCTATGGAATTAATGAGTTCCATTATAAATCAGGATACTCTCTCCTTACTCCACCCCACTTTTCTATCATGTTGCTTTAATTAGGACTTTCTGGCTTATTCCAAATATCCAAATTGGACAAGAGGTAAACTGTTAGATATTAATTCTGAAATCCTCAATTTTTTTTCAAATTTTTCAGCAGCGCATTTTGAATAAGAGACTATTTTTATGAGCCAGGACTTTGCTATTGTACAGGCTGGCCTCAAACTCCATCCTTCTGCCTCAGCCTCCTGAGTGCTGAGATTACATGTGTGTCATCATACCTTGCTTAGAGTCAGATTATATGTAGGTCTGTAGTGTTGGGCTGATGAAATAAATGGACACTATTATTTTAAATCAGTTTTAAGACTGTGCGTGCGTGTGTGCGTGAGTGTGGTACATGTGTGATGTATACACACGTGTGTTTGTGCACATGTGGGGTGGTGAGGTGTGCTGCTGTCATTCTCTGCCTGTTTCTCTTAGACATGGTAGCCGGCAAGCACAAGTGAGCCTTCCCTCTGCCCCGCCCCAGCCTGACCCCGCAGGAGGACAGGTGACCACACCCACCTCTTTATTGAGTGCTGGAATCAGAACCCAGGCCCTCATGCTTGCACAGCAAGTCTTCTTACCCAGTGAGCCGCCTCTCCAGCCCAGTCTTAAGACTGTGTGCATCTAATTAATTAGCCTCATTTTCACAAATTGCCCGGATTCTTAGTTGGCAAGAGAATTGTTCTATAGCAACGAAGTAGATGACTTTAAACCAACATTTCTTGCCAGCTTTTACACTGTAGTGCCATGCTGGAGAGATGGCTCGGGGTTAGGAGCACTGTCGGTTCTTCCAGAGGACCTGGGTTAAATTCCCAGCAGCCACATGGCAGCTCATAACTGTCTGTTGCTTCAGTTCCTGGGGATCTGACACCCTCACACAGTTAATACATGCAGGCAAAATGCCAATGCAAATTAAATAGATCATTAAAAAGGAGATTAAACTGTAGTGGCATTCTAGTTCCTCAGTAGCTGATCATATCAGATCAGTTTGTGCCCAGCTACAGTCAGGGCTAAGATTTCCACATAGGTTGCCTTTGGGCCCTGAACAATCCTGTCTGGAAACCCCAGAATTGATTGAATAGGCCCTCTGTCACTAAGCTAAGTTAGGGTTACTTCTCTGGTTTTCAGCCAAGTTTGGCTTTTGTGCAGAGTGGGGCCATGGCCCCAAACCAGCTGAGTGGATGGGTTGTCCATTTGATTTTTCTTGATTTTTTCCCATTGACATAGTGAGCTAGAACTCGACGGTTCTTGATGCAGTGCTTATTTTTGGTAATAGCTGCTGTCCCCCTCTCGCTTTTGCGTTTGTATATAGGGTCTTTCGTGCTAAGGGCATGGTTTACCGCCGAGTTACACTCTCAGCCCCGTTAGCTATATTTCTTGCTGTCTGTAAATTGTGCCTCTTTTGTAGCAGTGATAGAAAACAACCGAACAAATTCTATATTTCCTTTCCAGATGAGAGTTTACTAGCAAGCCTTGCCACATGCATTTCTTACATACGACTAACTGTGAAGGGAGATCACTGAGGGAATCCATAAATCTTGGCAGGTACCTAAATCTAGTTCCTGTGGTAGAATAGCTTATTGTCATAAGTTTTTCATTTAAAGATTTAAAAACTTGTGTGTGTGTGTGTGTGTGTGTGTGTGTGTGTGTGTGTATGTTGTCATCAACATGCTTGTCTGTATTGTGTGTGTGTTTTGTCATCAGCATGCTTGTCTGTATTCTACCTGCATGCCTGGTGCACATAGAGGCCAGAAGAGGGTGCTGGATCCCCGTGGACTATAGTTACAGATGATTGTGAGCTTCCATGTGGGTGCTGGGAATCAAAGCTGGGTCTTCTGTGAGAGCATCCAGCGTTCTTAAAGATCTTTACCTTTGTTCTGTTTAGTAAAAATAGTATTTAATGTTTGACGACATTTTGTTGCAGTACATTCTACATTTTTATTTTTTATGTAGAGATGGATATCTGGTTTCACAAGCATGTTTCTCTTGTGGCTGCTGTTAGCCTTCAACTGCAACAGAAATGCAAATATGTAACTATGTGTTAAGCTGAGTGTTCCTGATAATGGTAAATGTCAGGAGTTCTCTATGTATCTTTAACACTTGAAATAAACTTCATTCATAGGCATTAGACATGACATTAATAGATAAAGATTATAACACACACACACACACACACACACACACACACACACACACACACACACACACACACCAGAATCTTACTCTGTATCTCAGACTGACATGAAACTTACTGTGTAGCCAAGGCAGGCCTTGAACTTGGTACAGTACTGGACATTACATGAGTCCAGTTAACCTTTCTTTTTTAATGTTTAAGTATGGAAAAGGCCACTTTATACTCTCACTTTTTCTCTTCCACATTTCTGTTATTAAGTTTTTTTTTTTTTTTCTTACAGGATCATTGTAACAATAAATGAAAAGAGTTCATTAGAGTCATCTACTCCCGAAATTTTTTTCTTCTTCAAAATAGACTTTTTAGTGTTTCTATTGATTCTGTTATTTGTGAAACCACCTATGTTTAACTCCTGTTACTATCTCTTCCCTTTGGAATCTTTGCACTTTGTACCGGTTACCTTTTAGTATTATTTCCAGACTGAAAATTCCAAAGTTTTATAGTTTCCTTTCATGTGAAAGGCCTACACCTACTGAAGCCTCCTGAGTTATTTGATTTCCACTTGCATATTTTGTCTGCCTTTTGTTAGGAAATGGTCTTGTATAAAGTGGACACAGGTAGTATTTTTTTTCAGTATATGTTTCCAGCATGTTTTCTGTTAAAGGCCGCTGTTGCAGTTGACCTTTCTGATTATCAGCACTCTGGCATGTTACTCTTCAGGAAGCAGTATGTAATGACTACCAGATCTCTTTCTGCATCTCCCTTATTTCACGAGTCTAGTGATTCTTCCTCAGTTGTTTTTGGCTTATTAGAATTTCAGCTCTACTGTAGATTTACTTTTGTACTGTGTATAAGAATCTCTGCTGGCCATCCGGGTCACTTGTTTCTACCTTCGTTCTTCTGCTGGTTGCTTCTTAGGCTATTGGCTCTGTAACATACTAAGTCATGGAAACAGAGGATACTTTATATGGAACTGTGTGCACTGCCATGTGGTGTTTTTAGTCTTTATAATAGTGAGCAAGAAGAGATTTAAAAAAGTGTTATCTGTCCTATCATGGCTGTTCCTGTCAAGGTAAATGTCTAGGGTTGCTACTCAGAAAGTACTTGACAGTGTCAGATGAAAGACAAGTTGCTAGCTGAGGCTACAAACAAGAAATGACTCTTCTGCAAAAGAAATGCAAATGACCCTGCCAACATGGAGCTTGTGGAATTCCAAACATTCAAAGCCTCAGGTTATGGACCACAAAATTGTAACATCAAAGTTGAACTTCTTAATTTGTAAAGCTGGCAAATGAGTTTTGTGAAAAGTGGTTTTTATAAAGCAGTCCTTTCTATGTAGGAATCCTTTCTCATTTGTTATTTGGGTTTATTAAAATTTCAGATATAATATAGATTTACTTATGTACGTTGTATATTCTTTAGAATCTGTGCTGGACATCTGGTCTATAGTATATATATGGTTAGTACTTGATACTTGATTCTAAGCCTTTCTTGGGTCACATCAGATGTAAAAGTAGAGCATTTAAGGAAAGATTTAATGTTAAGCTATGAATCTTCTTTCCAGAAAGTTTCATTCATTTATTTGTATATATACAAACTTTTTATGTTCTTTAAGGAGGTTATCATAAGCCTTGAGATTTCATGGACCCTGTAGATGAGGACATTATTCTAGTATCAGAAATATTCAAGCAACTCATAGAATTTAACTTAAATGACTATGCAAGTATGGATACTCCTGAGCTAATGGAGGAGGCAGATCCTTTCCAGTAATTATGCATTTACTTTCTTCCTTATTTTAGCTGCATTATCACCTGCTCTAGCCTCAGTAGTACATCTTCTCTTAAGTTGAAACACCATTGAAAAGCATAGTTTATCAAAGTAGGGTGGGGAAATGCTATGGGGGTAGCTAATTTGTGCACTTTTTTTTTTTTTTTTTTTTTAAACTGAGACAGGGTTTCTCTGTGTAGGTTTGGAGCCTGTCCTGGAACTCACTCTGTAGCCCAGGCTGGCCTCGAACTCACAGAGATCCTCCTGCCTCTGCCTCCCAAGTGCTGGGATTAAAGATGTGCTCTACCACCGCCCGGCCTCAAGTACTTTTATTTTAAAATGCAAGACATTTTAGGAACCTTTGTAGATTGCCTTCGACTCTCATTAAAGATCAGATCATGAGTTCCATTCTTCTGTGAGGATTTTCAAGAACATCATTGTGTCGTGTGTGTGTGTGTGTGTGTGTGTGTGTGTGTGTGTGTGTGTGTGTGTATGTGTGTTTCTCTGTCTGTAGTCCTAGAGATTGAACCCAGGTTTGTTTGTGCCAAGCAAGCACTCTGCCACTAAGCTAATCCTATGCACTTGATTGTTTGAGGGAAGGATGTATTATCCATTCAATTAGTTATGTTATGCTTGCTTGCATTGGCAATTCTTTTTCTTTGTACACATTTCTCCAACTTTTCTAACTGCTGACCTTTGCCAAGTCTGACATTGACCTGTCATCCTCATTAAAAATTTTCAGTCATTTGTTTGCTTGTTCTAGATAATCTATAAAAATGTTAAGTGATACTGATTTATAGCCATGCTGGAATAGTTTGTTGTAGAGTGCTTTTTTAAAAAAAAAATTTGCTTTTGGTTTTGTTTTGTTTTTCTATAGCACCCATTACAGAAAATACTTTTATCAAGACTTGAAAATATATAAATAACTCAAGAAACTAGACATCAATAAACCAAATAATCCAATTAGAAAGGTCCCACCATATTCCTTCTTAGTAAATTAAGAACATTTGCTGTGGAAAAAGCATGTTTACTGTGATGTATTTAATGCAACACTCTTAAAGAAAAATCATTTTCAATCTTTCATTGATATAAACAATACCTTATCAGTTTTGTGTTTTTGGTTACTTGAGCCTCCTGTAACACAGAAATTATGTCTTATTAAACTTGTTTAATCAGTTTCTAATATGATGCCATCTGTCTAATAGTTGATTTCAGAAAGTCTTAAGAATATCTTCAGTGGGTTGAGTGAATGGCAAATTTCTCAATTTCCAGCGCACTTTTTAATTTTTTTTTCTTCTCGAGACAGGGTTTCTCTGTGTAGCTGTGGTGCCTGTCATGGATCTCACTCTGTAGACCAGGTTGGCCTTGAACTCACAGAGATCCGCCTGGCTCTGCCTCTGGAGTGCTGGGATTAAAGGCGTGTGTTACCACCACCTGGCCCCAGCACACAATTTTAAAGCGTGTTCTTCATGTTCTGTTGACCTTTTTTGAAAAAAAAAAAAATTTGTTTAGTTTATTTCTAGAAGATGACTTAAATGTGTGGTAGATTAAGTAAGCTTTGATCCTGACTGTCAGGATCCTAAAATAATGGTTGATTTGAAATCTTGTAAAAGAAAGTTGCAAGGAAATATCAATACTGTATCTTTAGAGGTTGTAAAATAAAGTCTGTGGAAGGGCATTGGTAGGCTTTTAAACTGATAAGGTATTGTTTATATCAATGAAAGATTGAAAATGATTTTTCTTTAAGAGTGTTGCATTAAATACATCATAGTAAACATGCTTTTTCCACAGCAAATGTTTTTAATTTACTAAGAAGGAATATGGTGGGATCTTTCCAATTAGATTATTTGGTTTATTGATGTCTAGTTTCTTGAGTTACTTATATATTTTCAATATTAGCCCTCTGTCAGATGTAGAGTTGGTGAAAATCTTTTCCCATTCTGTAGGCTGCCATTTTGTCTTTTTGACAGTGTCCTTTGCCTTACAGAAGCTTTTCAGTTTCATGAAGTCCCATTTATTAGTTGTTAATCTTAGTGCCTGCACTATTGGTGTCCTGTTCAGGAAGTGGTCTCCTGTGCCAATGCATTCAAGCCTATTCCCCACTTCTCTTCTATTAGGTTCAGTGTATCTGATTTTATGTTGAAGACTTTGATCCACTTGGACTTGAGTTTTGTGCAGGATCTATTGCATTCTTCTACATGCTGACATACAGTTAGACTAGCACTATTTGTTGAAGATGCTTTATTTTTCGCTTTGTGTATTTCTGGCTACTTTATCCAAAATCATCTGTCCATATATGTGTGGATTTATGTCTGTGTCTTCGATTCAGTTACATTGATCAACCTGTTTTCATGCCAATACCATTCTGCTTTTTATTATTATAGCTCTGTAATACAACTTGAAATCAGGGATGGTGCTACCTTCACAGGTTTTATTATTATTATTATTATTATTATTATTATTATTCTGGATTTAAAAAAAATTATCCTCTTTTTTTTTTCTGTTTACATATGAAGCTGAAAATTGTCCTTTCAAATTCTGTGATGAAATGTGTTGGAATTTTGATGGGGATTGCATTGAATCTGTAGATTACTTTTGGTAGAAAGGCCATTTTTACTATGTTAATCTTACTAATCCATAAGCATGGGAGATCTTTCCATCTTCTGTTATCTTCTTAACGACTTCAAGTTTTATTATACAAGTTTTTCACTTGCTTGGCTAGAGATACCCTAAGATATTTCATATTATTTGAGGCTATTGTAAAAGGTGTTGTTTCCCTGATTTTTTTTCTCAGACCATTTGTCATTTTTATATAGGAGGGCTACTGATACCAGGTGTGGGAGTTTCCTGGTGGAATTTTTAGCTTCATTTTTGTGTACTATCATATTCTGCAAATGATGATACTTTTACTTCTTCCTTTCCAATTTGTATCCCCTTGATCTCCTTCAGTTGTCTGATTGCTCTAGCTAAAACTTCAGATATTATTTTGAATAGGTATGGAGAGAGTGGACAACTTTGTCTTGTTCCTGATTTTAGTGGAATTGTTTGAGTTTTTCTCCATTTAAGTTGATTGCTTTTGTAAACTGTCTTTGCTATGTTTAGGTATGTCCCTTGTATCCCAAATCTCTCTAGTACTTTTATCACGAAGGGGTGTTAGATTTTGTCAAAGGCCTTTTCTGCATCTAATGAAATGATCATGTGGTTTTTGTCTTTTAGTTTGTTTATATGGTGAATTACATTTATTGATTTGTGTAAGTTGTACCATCCCTGCATCTCTGGGATGAAGCCTACTTCATCATGGTGGATGATCTTTTTGATATGTTCTTGGATTCAGTTTGCATGTATTTTATTGAGTCTTTTTGCATCTATGTTCATAAGGGAAATTGGTTTGTAATTCTCTTTGTTGGGATCTTTATGTGGTTTGGAAATCAGAGTAAGTGTGGCCTCAGAAAATAAATGGGCAGTGTTCATTCTGTTTCTGTTTTGTGAAGTAATTTCAGGAGTTATCATTAATTTTCTCTGAAATCTGGTAGAATTCTGCACTGAAGCCATCTGGCCCTGGACTTTTTGTTGTTGTTTGGGAGACTTTTAGTGACTGCTTCTATTTCACTAGGGTTTATAGGTCTATTCAAATGGCTTATGTATGATTTAAATTTGGTACGTAGTATATATTGAGAAAATTATCCATTTCTTTTAGATTTCCAATTTGTTGGAGTACAGGTTTTTAAAGTACTGCTTTATGATTCTTTGTATTTTCTCAGCGTCGGCTTTCATGTCCCCCTTTTTATTTCTAATTCTCTTAATTTGGATTTTTTCTCTGCCTTTTAATTAATTTGAATGAAAGTTTGTCAATCATACTGATTTTCTTAAAGAAAAAACTCTTGGTTTCATTGACTTTTTGTATTTTTTTAAATTTTATTTTAATGATTTTAACCTCAAGTTTGTTTTTTTTCTTGCCATCTTTTTGTTTCTATAGCTTTCAGGTATGCTTTCAAGTTGCTAGTCTGCGATATCTCCTGTTTCCATATGTGGGACTTAGTGCTATGAACTTGCCTCTTAGAGCCTCTTTCATTGTGTCCTGTAAGTTCAGGTGTACAGTGCATCCATTTTCATTGAATTCTAGAAAGACTTTAATTTCCTTTCTTTCTTTCTCTCTTGACCCATTTTTCATTCAGCAGAGAGTTGTTCAGTTTCCATGAGTTTGTAAGCTTTCTGTTGTTTCTGCTGTTGTTAATATCCAGCTTCAATTTGTGGTGGTCTGACAGGATGTAGGGAGTTATTTCAGGTTTTTGTTTGTTTGTTTGTTGGTTTTTTTTTTTTTTTTTTTTTTTTTGTATCTGTTGAGATGGGCTTTGTGTCCAAGTATGTGGTCAGTGTTGGAGAAAGTTTCATGAGATAGAAAAAAGAAGTTGTATTTTTTGTGTCTGGGTGAATTGTTCTGTAAATATCCATTGAGTCTATTTTGTTTTTAATGTCTGTTTGCTCCAGTATTTCTGTTTAATTTATGTCTGGATGACCTCCATTGGTAAGAATGGGGTATTAAAGTCTCCCACTATCAGTGTGTGAGGGGCAATATGTCATTTAAGCTGTAGTGGTGTTTTTGTTGTTGTTTGTTTTTACAAATTTGTGTGCCCTTGGCTTTGGGGAATAGATGTTAAGAATTTAAAAGTCATTTTGATAGATTTTTCCTTTGATGAGTATGTAGTGTCCTTCCTCATCTCTTTTAATTATTTGAAGTCTATTTTGTTAGATATTAAAATGGCTACACCAGCTTGTTTCCTCGGTCCATTTGGTTGGAATATCTTTTTCCAGCCCTTTACCCTGAGATCATGTCTATCCTTGAAGTTAAGGTGTATTTCTTGGATGTAGTAGATGGGTGGATTATTTTTTCATATCCATTCTGTTATTCTTTGTCTTTTTATTGGGGAATTGAGACCCTTGATGTTGAGATATATCAATGACCAGTGATTGTTGGTTCCTGTTATTTTTGTTGTTGTTGTGTGTGGATGATTCCCTTCTTTTGACTTTGCTGGTTTGGGATTATTTATTCCCTGTGTTTCCTTGAATATAGTTAACCTTTTTAGATTGGAATTTATCTTCTAGCACCTTTTATAGGGCTTGAGTGCATAAATTTGGTTTTATTGTGGAATATCTTATTTTCTTCATTTATGGTGACTGAAAATTTAGCTCAGTATAGTAGTCTGGGTTGGCATCTGTGGTCTTTTCTAGTCTGCAGCACACCTGTCCAGGCCCTTCTGGCTTTTAGAGGCTCCATTGAGATGTCAGGTGTAATTCTAGTAGGTCTGCCTCTTATGTTACTTGGTCTTTTCCCCTTGTGGCTTTTAGTGTTTTTTCTTCTTTCTGTGCGTTTACTGTTTTACTTTCATGGGCTGAGTGGCCTTTCTTTTCTGGCCTAGTATATTTGGTGTTCTGTATGCTTCTTGTACTTTGATAAGGGTCTCCTCCTTTAGGTTAGGGAATTTTTTTCCTATAATTTTGTTGAAAATATTTTCTGTGCCTTTGACCTGTATTTCTTTCTCTTCCTTTATTCTTGATATTCTTATATTTGATCTTTTCACAATGTCCCAGATTTCCTGGATATTTTCTTCCAGGTTTTTTAGATTTAACATTTACTTTGATCGAGGTATCTGTTTCTTCTATAGTGTCTTCAATGCCCGAGATTCTCTCTTCTATCTCTTGTATGTTTTGGGTGAAGCTTGCCTTTGTGGTTTCTGTCCAAGTTCCTAATGTTTCATTTCCAGATTTCCCCTAGTTTGGGTTTTCTTTATTGATTCTGTTTCCACTTCCAGGTCTTGAACAGTTTATTCATTTCCTCCCACTTCTTGTGTTTTCATGAATTTCTTTAAGGGCTTTACTTTTTTTCTCTTTAAGGACCTCTATCATATTCGTCAAGGCTGCTTTAAGTAAGGTCTTTTCCTTGTGCTTCAGCTATGTTGGAATACTCAGGACCTGCTGTGGTAGGGTTGCTGGGCTCTAGTGGAGACATGCTGTCCTGGCTGTTACTGTGTTTTTATGGTGGTGTGTAGGCATCTGGATTTGGGAAGATTGTAGTTCTTGGTGCTGATATCTGGTCTTCTCTTTGTTGGTTGGGTGTTTTATTTCTTGCTTTCTGTTTCCTCTGTGGATTTAGGAAAGTGTGATGGCTGTGTGTTGCTTCTTAGGAAAACCTGCCTGGGTCCTGATAGGTGTGGGCATTGGCAATTCCAGCTAAAATGTATTTCTGGGTATTCGGACTTGGTCCTTAGGAATGGGAGTGGCCTGGGGTCGGTGGAATAGTTTCATATGAAGGAGGAAAGCTGAGTGTTCCAGCAGGAAATGCTCAGTTAGTTCCCTGGTGATGGGGACAGACAGTGAGGAAAGGCCACAGCAAAAGGTCTACAACAGAGTTGTGGATGAGATGGGAGTATTGAACTTGGAATGGAGGGAGAGGTCAAGATCTGCTGTTAGCCTGCTTGCTTTCCTGGTCAGGGTTTCTTGTGGGTTCCCTCCTAGAGTCTGCTGGCACTGGGGGCTGGTACAAAGTGACAGATGTAGGAAGTTCAGAGGGGCAGATCTGTGTGATCCACTGAAGATGGGTACAGGAGGGGAAGGGAGTCTGCAACTGGTAGTCTGCTGCAGACCTGCTATGAGGCTGGGGCACTGAATTTGGAGGATCTGAGGGAGAGGTGAAGATCTGCTATTAGCCTACCTGCTTCCCTGCCCAGTATGGCCTGTGGATTCCCAGGGAATGGCTGCTGGAGTTGGTGACTAGGATAATGGTAGGAGTCTGGGAAGGGAGTTTAGCAGGGAAAGATCTGTGGATTCCACTAGAGATTGGGGATAGCATTCTATGACAGGTTTTCTGCTGCAGAGCTGTGGGTGAGATTGGAGGATTAGATCTGGAGGATCAGAGTAAAAAATGATCTCTAGTCAGCCTGCATGCTTCTCTGGTAATAGTGGCCTATGTGTTCTCAGGGAGTGCCTGCTAGAGTTGGGGCCTGGGTTAACACAGTGAGTCTGGGAGGGAGGCCAGGAGGTAGAAGATCTGTAGGATTCACTGGTGATGGGGAAGGGTGTTGTGGGAGGCTGCAGCAGATGTTCTGTTGCAGAGCTGGGCACGAGACTGGGGCATCTGACTTAGAGGAGCTAGGGGTGTAAGTCTGCAGTAGTGTACTTGCTTTCCTGGCTGGAGTCGGGTTCCTTATGATTCATTTCTAAGTCGTGTGGCAGGTAAGTCAGTGTACGAGATTTTGATAACTCATTGGTTTTGGTTTTTATTATTCCTTAAAGGGAGGTGGCAGTGAGCATACATTATGTTCTAAAGATAATTCTTCTCAGGAAATGGGATTTGAATGAAAGTAGAACTTTGGGCCTTACAAATTTTTTTAAACATAATTCTTTATTGCTTCTTTGGGAATTTCACATCATGCACCCCAATCCTGCTCACCTCCCAGTCCCTCCATATCTGCCCCTCACCCCTGCTGCAGCATGTCCCCCTCAAAAGAGCCCTTCAAAGTAATTAAAAACAAAACAAACAAATTAAGAAAACACCTTGATCCTGTGTCTTTCCAACACCTCTTCATTCATCATGGTGGCATTGAGAGCTTTGGTGTGTCATGCAGTATACCCTTTTGTCCAATTCACCCCACCTGTAAAATGTTGATTGCAATGATTCAAATCCTCTGGTACACCTATCACTGGACCCTCACTGAAATTCCTCTCTGACATCCTGCTGTTGCCCCATGTCATGGAGATCCTGTGGCTGTCCTTCTGCAGGACCAGTCCCTTCACACACTCCAGCAGGTCATAGATGGGGTAGATGTGAGGGTGGGCCAACCCAAGGCCCAGGATGTGGATCTGGGTGGTAGCTGAGCTGGTCAGTCCTGGCCACTGGGACCAGCCCCTTAAGGGGAGGGGTAGAGCAGCTCTCTTAGACCCTGGTCATCCATTTGGGCCAGCTAGCCCATACCCGTGGTAAGGAGTGGGGCCATCTCCTCCAGGCCTTACAAATTTTTAAACCATGTTTATGTGTTGTGTGTGTATGCTTGAGTGCTCTGAAAATAGCTTTTGGGATCAGTTCTCTCCTTCTACCATGTGTATCCTAGGGAATTGACCTCAGGTTGTCAGGCTTGAAGGCATGCCATCTCACTGGCTAGAATTTTGGTCCTTTAGTGCTATACATTTAAGTTGTAAACAAGGAGCTGGTTTTGCATCTAAGTATGTGGCTTCTGTTTTATTCGTTTATTTTATATTTTGTCTTGGGCACAAGAGCTACTTTAGAAAGAGTTTTAAAAGTTTAGATCTTAGTAACTCTATAAACCTAATGCCTGGAAAATCTAGAATTGTAAATGTAAAGATGCTTGTGTAGATCCCCCCATAGATCTGGGAACTGCTCTGTAAGGATTCTTTGTGGAGAGCAAGATGACTTTTCCAGGTAACTGAGCGTTACTTCTGAGCAGTCTTCCCTACACATTCTTTGTTTTGTTCTTTTGATACAGGGTCTCACAGAGCCTAGGGTGACCTTGAACTTGGTGTACAGTGGTCTGTGGTCTTCAACACTCATTCTTCTATCTCTCCCACCTCCAGGTGCTGGGATTACAGCCCTATGCTATCAAGCCCTGTTTTCCCCAGGTTTTTTAACACGTTTCTTCCTGTGTATACCGTCTATGTTTGTGGATCTACAGTTAACATTTTTCTTAGTCATATTTGCACATTTACTATGATGTAGATGCATGGCTGTCTCAGGTACAGTGGTCTCTAAGGCATTCTATTTGGAGAATCTTGAAGGCTGTATTACTCTGATTCCAATGTTATTGAGACAATTCTTTCCCCTACTTCTTTCTTGAACTATTTAAATTTTTTCATTCTTAAATAAATCACTTTTGGTTTTTCGAGACAGAGTTTCTCTGTGTAGCTTTGAGCCTTTCCTGGAACTTACTCTCTTGAACTCACAGAGATCCGCCTGCTTCTGCCTCCCAAGTGCTGGGATTAAAGGCGTGTGCCACCACTGCCTGGTTTATTATTTCTGATATAAAGAATGGTGATTTAGCATAGTAATATTGTGCCATAAGATAGTGCTGTCATTTAATGAGAGCTTTTAAGGGTAAGAATCCTGTGAGTTTCCTAGGAACCAAGACTAAGAAAGTCACTGTATTGGGAGTTAAATGAGAGAGACTTGGTAGTTAATGCTCTCTTAATCTTTAATTGTATGGATCTTGCAATTGTAGACTAGAGTTGACCTTTAAGCAAAGCTGAATATTCAAGCTTCATGTTCATTATATTGAGCCTCTACAAAGTTTTGTGAACCAAGATTATCTTTTTGGATGAGGAGCATGTTTTTGAGAGCCTTTAGAAGCTTCTGGCATCATTAGAATATAAAACTTTTGTTTTATCTATTGCTCATCTGCTGTGTAATCTTGGGTAGATTAAATTATGTGATAAGAAATCTCAGAGTCATCCCAAGACTGGGATACATATTTCAAAATACAGAAACATAGCTTTCCATGCTTTTTTCCCTTGTACTTTCTGAACTAAAACCTAAAATTTAGAACAGCTTGAATTTTTGATGATATCTTATTTCGCAAACATTTAAAAAAAGGTAGGTCCTTCTCATTTTCTGTTATTATTGAAACAGTGTGAGGAAACCAATAAAGTTGTAAGAAGTTAAAAAAGACTAGATAAATAAAAAATTTAGAATAAAATATTGAGTTTTATAATGACCTTTTTAGGAGATTTTTTTTCTCAGTGCTTTGTTTGGGCTTTTTTTTTTTTTTTCCCCTTTTTCACCTTGTCATTTGCTTATCTACTTATCTATTATGGTTTCTGGTTTTGTGTTTTTATGCTTTTGTTTGTAGGTATATGTGTCTTCATGTGTATGTGTTTTTTCTGTCTTTTTAATCTGTTTGCTTTGTTTTATTCTGTTTTGTTTTTTTAAGTTTTTTTTGTTTGCCTATTTTCTAAAGAAAGAGAGAAATAAGGCAAGGAGTTGCATGGGTCGGGTGTGGTGGGGAGGATTTGGCAATGAGGGAGGGGAAATTGTAATCATTATATACTATATGAAAACATTTTCAACTAAAAAATAAAAAAAATAGTGAGTTATAGTAAATAAAGTGATGGTACATATCAGATATTCTAGTGCTTGTAAGGACTAAGGATTGATGTGCAATGTTTAATGTGTGTTCTTGTTATTTAATCTTTACAACAATCCAGTTTAATAGGTATAGAATCATGATTTACTACTTAGGGAACTATATCTTAAACTATGAAAGATAAGGCCTCAGGTTTGTGGAGCTGACTCAGTGGTTAAGAGTGCTGACTGCTCTTGTAGAAGACCCAAATTTGGTTCCCAGTCTCTCACATGGTGGTTAGCCCTGTCTAACCTCCTAAGACTCCAGCATGAAGATGATATACATGAACTCACACAAACACAAACTGATATAAATATCAACCAGTTAGTCATTCTTAAAAAAAGACAAGGACTTAAAATAGCAAGTAAAATGTGTCTTCTTTTTTAAAGATAATGTCTTTTGTATCACAGGCTATCCTTGAAATAGCTTGGTAGCCAAGGATGATTCCAAACTTCTGATGTTCTGGCCTTTACCTCCCTGAAAGCTGGGGTTAAAGATGTATGCTACTACACTGATTAATGAGGTTCTGGGGATTGAACCCAGGGCTTTGTGTATGCTTGGCAAGCACTTTACCAATGGGGAGCTACATCTCCAAAACCCAGATTGTGAGTGTTTAAAGATAAGTTTCAGAATTTCTGGCCCATCCCCCTTTCTGAAATGACTGAAAGTTTAAGTTAGACTAGTCAGGGTAGTTAGTGCCTTTAGTGGCCCTAGAATAAAGATTCACTGTAGATCAGTCTTCATCCAGGAGAAACAGATTGGGTCAGAACAGATCTTTGTGTTCAGAGACCCTGTGGTTCTAACAGTGTCATGACTGCTATGTAGACTTAAGATGTTTTTTTTTTTTTTTTCTGTGTCTTAAAAACAGTTAAAAATGTAGCCTTTTTTGGATTATTATCACCTTGTTTTCACTGATTCTCAAAATTATTTCTATCTACAGAAAAATAAAGTAATAGCTTTCTCTCTGAGGGGCTCAAATCTGTTCTCAGAAAATGAATTTATGAAATATTTATGAGTAATCTATTCAGGAACAAGTTTTGAAATATGTACAGATCAAGCCTTAAGTCCTACATGAAATCTTGCTTTTGTACTTTTGTAGTCTATATAGCAGTCAATAAGTACTTGTGAATGAAATCTACAGCTGTGCCTTAACATAATGGTAAATGATTTCATCTTTTGTGAGTGTGGTGCTGGTGATTGAATTCAGGGTCTGGGGCAAACTGAACATTGACTCTACTATTGAGTTACACCTCTTGCCTTTAATATGTTTTAAAAGCCTTATTCTATTAAACTTCATTTTAAACACTTCTAAAAGTTTCCCCAAGGTCGCAAACTCTCTGCATTTCTCTCCTAGGGCTGTCTTTGTTTTTTTTTTTTTGTTTTTTTTTGTTTTTTTTTTTTTTCCTCTTGGAGTAGATTTATCTGAAATTTACCTTTTGGTTGGCAGATAAACATTCCCGATGCTGGTATACTCTGTGTCTCTATAACGAGACATGAAGAGATGCTCCCTCCACTTGCCCCCAAAGCCTTAAAAGCCCTATCTCCCAGGTGGTGAGATGCTTGTTCTTACTTAGTAACCAGTACTGTCAGGTGCAAAGGAGTAACTGTCCAAAACCTCCTGTCTAATAAGGCACAGCACAAACTTGCCTGGCCTGGCCTGGCCTGTGTTCCACCGTGTCAGGTGTAGAGACCATTGTCCGAGTGGTAGAGAGGTGAGAAGGGTAGTGAAAGATCCCAGTTGGTTACTAGTTTGCGTCAAACAAGATACACTGCTGCCTGGACAGGTTGGAAGTGGTCTAGAGAATTCTAGAGCAAAATTTGATAGCTCTCTGGTGATTTCAGTTCTCTGAAGTGGCTCAGGAGAGGCTCCAAGGAGGAGACTGCACATAGCAAGGTGAAGTAGCAATAGAGTAAATTAGCAGCAGTGTTAGTATAGCCCTTCCGTATCTGCACAGACGATCGTTGACGTACCTTCTGGTTTGTTCCTCATAATATTTGCAGGATTTGGATTTGTCCTTATTTCGTGGATAAATAGAGTTAGATTGTGTTACTGAAGTTTCTGCAAACTAGTCAGCTCCATTCCAGCTGTTTTTTAAGATGGAGGATTAGTGAGAATTCCCATGACTTTCTAGGTAGATGAGAGTATAAAAGTGGCAGGCGTTCCCAGCAAATGATTATCTCATCACTCCCTTCGCATGTAGCTAAGTACACAAATAGAATTCATTAAAAAAAAACTAGTTAATTTTTTTCTGTTAAATTTTGAAAAAAATATTGAGCCTGATCTATAGCGTTTAAAGAATTTAATGATGACCTTTTTTGACTTCTGAGTTTACCATTTCTCAAGCTTGTTTTACTTATGGCTAAACATTTAAAATAAATTTTACACAGCTTCAGTCATCTTTGCTTCATGCCTTGTGAGTGTGTGTGTGTGTGTGTGTGTGTGTGTGTGTGTGTGTGTGTGTATGTTTGATCTATTCAGTCTTACAGCTTTTATCTATATTGCATACTGGTAATGAACAAAATGATAAAACAACTGATGTTTAATTGCTTCTACTTATTCTGCATTTAATGGGTAGCCTCTATTTTATATGTTTGTAAGTATGAATGAAAAAAACAAAATCTGCCTTGGGAATTTTATAATGAATACGAGAGAGATCTGCCACAGGTAGTTATTAAAATGTCCCTTAAAGTCATTCATGATGAATGATTGTGTCTGTACCCTTGACCTTCCCTGAAGCCTCTGTTTTTTTAAAGGAAATCTGTATTACCTTAAGCATTCACCTATTAAGCTTTTCAAATAATTTTCTACTGTTTTAATTTTACAATGTACCTTCTGAATAACTCAAATAATTTTATAAATATTATTTGATGAATACTCCCTAAAGCAGACTCTGAATGAGTAAATTCATCATTATTATGATACCAATCAGTTATCGAAGGCTTTTTTGTATTACCAAAGACCTTCATTGACTTAATTTCTTTAGATTTGCTTTTGAGTACAAGTAGAAAAGTGAAAAGGAAGAGAAGAGCCTTCTTCCAAAGTGTGGGTTTGATTTAGGATAAACAGAAGTGGTGTTCTAAGTTCTCCAGGGAAGCAGGAAAAGAACTGCTAACCTTTGGGGTGTTATGTCTTATATTCACTTGTTTTTTTTCCTTTTTCCTTAAAATGATATTTATTTGAGTGAAAGTGACTTAGCTTGGGAACCTATTCCTCATACTGTATTGCCTTGTCCAGCCTAAATACATAGGAGGTGCTTAGTCTTAAGGCAACTTGATATGCCATGTTTTGTTGATACCCATGGGGGGCCTGCTCCTTTCTGAACAGAAACACAGAAGGAGTGGATTGAGGGGGTGAGTGGAGAGGAGGTGAAGGGGGAATAGAAGGAGAGGAGGAGGGGGCAAACATCAGTTGGAATGTAAAATAAATAAATAAACAAACTAAATAATAAAAAAATTGAATTTACAAAAAAAAAAAGAGAGAAAGAGAATTAGCATGACTCATGATTTAAAAAAAACTAATGACTTGCAGTTTGAAGCTTTGGTTAGGCATCTTGGGTTGTTTCATAGCTAAGTCTCAGGTGTGTGCCACTGAAGTGGATGAAACATAACGAGTATGGAGCAGGGGAGGTAATTCAGTGGTTTAAGACATTTGGTGCTGAATCTAACAACCTAAATTAAATTCCTGTAATACACATGGTGAAAGGAGAGAACCTTTTCTGCAAGTTGTCCTCTGGCTTCCCATGTATACATACAAGTGTGTGTGTGTGCATGTGCGTGTGCGTGTGCGTGTGCGTGTGCGTGTGTGTGTGTGTGTGTGTGTGTGTGTGTGTGTGTGTATGCCCACCCAGCAATAGACACAGACAGTAAATGAGTGTTTGTATTGAGTGAAGTCCCTGGATCCAGAAAAACAATTCCACAGTTCTGTTTCTGTTATTTCTAGTTCCAAATCCTCAGATGTTAGTATACGAATGGAGTAACCACGGAAACTAGGTAAGTGTAGCTGTCATTCCTCATTAAAGAAGCCCCTCTACAGCAGATGGCCATCACAGAGAGCCACAGTGGACATAATACAGAGAACGATGTATCATGGGGAGTACAGTCCCACTGGGTACATCATCACCGTTTCTGCATCTGTGGCTCAGGAAACATTGCAGAAGAGGGGCAGAAAGATTCTGTAAGGGCCAGGATGCCGGGAAGTCTGCTGTGAAACAGTTTCCCCTAGAAATAGATGCACAAACCAGAGCAAGGCAGCATCTCTGGGCATGTTAGTATGAAAAGGGCACGTTTTCTCAGGGCTCCACCCGAGGGGAAGAACTAAGTAACTAACGACTGTGGAGGGGGAACTCCTCCATTTCCAGGGATGAGCTCCCTTATCTGTTGTCCAGTGCAGAGTGGTCAGCCTGAAATCACCTACACACAAATAGTAAAAATGGACTCAGCAGGACAGATTTATATTTATTTGTGCATACACATAAATACATACTTACACACATGTGTAGCAATAATCATCAAAGAAAAAGAGGCTGTCAGCTTTAGGCATAGGAGGGGTTTGAGTGAGGGTAGCTGGGAGGGGTCAGAGAGAGGAAATTGAGAGGTGAAATTGATGTAATTCTATTTTAATTAAAAATACATTTAAAAGGTATAGAAGATAAATGGGGGAAAGAGATGGTTCTTGACTAAGAGTATGTGTTGCTCTTGCAGAGGATCCAGGTTCAGTTCCCAGCACCTATATGGTGGTTCACAACTGTCTGTATCTCCAGTAGTGGGGAATCTGATGTCCTCTTCTGACTTACAAGTGCACCAAGCATGCTCTTATACATACATACATACATACATACATACATACATACATACATACATACATTCACCAGGCACTCATACACATAAAATAAAAAAAACAAATCCAAAAAATTCAGAATGTAGAAGAGAGATGGTGGCAACCCTAGTATTCCCATAGATTATTTATGTTTATGTTTTCTCTTTCATGATTGCATACCTTTTTACACTTTAGTGCTTCTGTTTTGTGTGGCCCAATAATCCTAAGATTGTGATGGCAAAATGTCTTCTCTCAAGGTCTTTGGGGTATAATAAGGCACTTATACTCTTGGTATTAAGAGCAGTTTCATAGTAATCCAGGTATGATAATTGAAATTTGTGGCTACAGTGAAGTTGTACCTTTACTCCCTGCTGAGGTAATATTTCAAATGAGTAAGATATTCGTACATTAAAAGTTAGACTCAGGGTACCTTTACTCCCTGTTGTAGTAATATTTCAGATGAGTAAGATATTTGTACATTAAAAGAGTTAGACTCAGGGAACCTTTACTCCCTGCTGAGGTAATATTTCAAATGAGTAAGATATTTGTACATTAAAAGAGTTAGACTCAGGGAACCTTTATTCCCTGCTGTAGTAATATTTCAGATGAGTAAGATATCCATACATTAAACGAGTTAGACTCAGTTTGGAGAAAGGGCTTTGTCAGTAAAGACTTGCTGTGCAGGAGTGAAGACCCAAGTTTGATCCCAGCACCCAGGTAAGAGCTGGATGTGGCAGTCCAAGGCTGTAATCCAAGTACTGGAAGGCAGAAGTTGGGAGATCTCTGGTACTTGCTGACCAGCCAACTTAGCTGAACTGGAGTGTTCCAGATTCAGGAAGAGTGCTTGGCTCAATAAATAAGATGCATAATAAATGAGGGGCATCTGCTGTCTACCTTGGCCTCCCACACACATGTAAACTCAGGCCACTCCCAGATGGACATGTGCATACAAACACACAAGATAGACTCAACCTCATTATGGCAGGACTTAGCTCTGTCTTAGTTACTGCTGAATCCTCAGCACCTTCAAATTTATCTGGATTGTAGAAGGATGCATGAAGGAATGAATGTTGTTACGAAACATGAGATCTTCCTTCACTGGGAATTCCTGTTTATCCTTCTAGCAAATTTTATTTAATAAGTCCTTATTTTCAGAACTTTTATTGTGGGAACATAATGCCATAGTGGCTTTTTATAAAGCACATTTTGAAGGTATATGATAGAGAAAATTCTGCTTGAAATTATTATAAATTCTATGGGAAATGATTTTTTCAGAAATTTGCTAAAGAGTTTTTTGTTTTATAAGTGTAACATCTATAGGCTTATCTTACATAGGAAAGCACAAGGAGGGAAGATTAATGAACAAATGCAAATTAAAGAAGTAGAAGACATCTGTCATATGGAACTATAGCTTTAGCATTAACTTCGAGAATGACTACACTAATAATTGCCTTTTTAAAATAAGCTTGCTCACTTGATTTATTAAATGTTACATGTTTTTCATTGAAAATAAAATTTAGTTTTTAAAAATTGTGAATACCTTTGGTACTTTAAATTATTTATACATATATTTTAAAAATTTCCAAAGACAAAATATTCTTGTCTATAAACGATTATTTTGCATGATTGCTTTGATTCATAACAAGTGTTTTTCTTAAGTACTATTTACTTTATAGTACAGACATAGGTTTCTATTTTTAAAAGAATATAGGCTAGCTGTGCTTCTAAAATAATGTGAGGTATTGCTAATCCTAGGATATGTGTAAGGTTTTTCTTTGATGGCTGACAATTTACATTGAGTAATTGTTTTATAGTAGCAATTTAGCTAGGTAACCTAATATAAATTTAAATGCATTTGTTTTAATAGCATATTTTATCTCTCTTATTTTCTAATTGAAGGAAGGGGCAAAAGCTAAGTTTGTATGGACTTTAAATCCTCTTGGATATTGTACTTAAGTATATTAGTCAATATTTATCAAAAAAGATGCACTAACATTTTCTTATTAAGGCTTTAAGATTATTGATTGGAAAAGAGTTCAAAACTGTCTTTTTGCCCTTATTTCTTTCTGTATAACCTTCTTGAAGTTTCTCCAAATTAGATTTTAAATGCCAATTAGGAGGTTGAGTATACTGAAATAAAAGCAAATGCAACCGAAATGGCCTCACCTTATGGTGAGTTAGGCTTTTGAGGGAACTGGTAGAACCTTTGCTCTGAGCATGGCTTTGAGAAAAATATTCGTCTTAATGAACACATTAATTAGAACCATAACTATTTATAAGATAATTAGAAATGAAGCTTGGTAAACTGAACTTTTCCTGCAATTAATGGAGGATTAATTACTGGAGGTAATGAAGTGGATTTTTAAATGCATTAAGGTGAAGTACAGAGATGAGCAAGGCTTTGTGATAGTTGCATAATTATTTCAGGCTGTTTGAGCATAGCTCATGAGATCGTTAATAAGCATCATTGCATCGTTATGTATGCACTTAAAAAGACTCACCACTAAAATGACTGCCTAATTATTTCTAATTGGCAGGACTCTGTGTAGTCATTGAGCTGTTTGTAGCCATTTTAAGGTTCATTTAACTATCCTTGGGGCCATGTGATAGATGGAAAAAGCTTCAACTACATGCTGGCCTTGGCTGGCGCCGTTAATCAATTTTGGTGGGCTTCAGTTTAAATGCATTTTCTCATGCAGAGGTCAAAACCTGAAGTAGTCCAAGCAAAGTTTTTCTTTTTGAAGCCACTTGACTGTATTCATTAGCAATTAGTAAAATAATTGTGTCTGTCACTATATTTGGATTTCCATATGACTTGGGTAATCTTTTATCACTGTCCTTTCTTATTCCATATTTGCTTCACTGGAAAGGAAATATTCTTCCAACAAATCCTTTTAGCGACTTCAGTGTAGTGGCATATGTTCCGATATACTACCTTTCTTCATTCATTTGTTAGCTTAAACAGTGTAGGACATCTCAACACTATCATCTAATTTGCTCTTGATTGATTGCTGGTGAAAGTTTCTACCCGAGGACAACATTTTAGGGCTTTTAAGGACATCTCAAAGGAATTAGTCATTAAGCATTAAGAGAGGAAGAAGTAGTCAAATCGAATTCTGACATATACCAGAGTTTTGCAGTTAGAAGCATTTATATCTAACCATGCTGAAAGCAAAATATATATGCATATACATCTACCTCCTATATATAAAATAAATGTGATGCAGGCATGTGTGATGGGGCTGGAAAGTTATGTAATATTGACATTTATTTTTTTAAACTTTTTAAATAAGTATATTAGTAACCTAGTGTGTTATGGAATTAATTTAGGAATGTTTGAATGTCAACTTTAAATGGTATATCAATCTTTATAATTGATATAAGGTTTTTAATCTTATGATATCAGATTTAATGTGACATCTCATTAGGTAAGCATCTGTAAAGGTTTTCAATGAGCTTGTTGTCTTGTTACTCATAATCATAACCATCTGTGGAGGGTTGTCAAGGTATGTGTGCCAGTAGAGTGCTTTGAGAGGACAGTGGTGAGGCAATTGTAGACTAATAGAATGGTCAGCTAGTCCCCCTTTGTTATGAAAAATGGGGTTCTAATAATTTCCTTAAATGGTCATGTTTAAGATTAAAATTGTTTGTGCAGAATATTTTAAAGTGTTGCCAACTTTATTGAAACTAGATATGTGTGTTTAGTTCCCTTAACCGTTTCATTATTCAAGAACTTGGGGGCTTAAATGTTAATCAGGCAATGCATATTTCTTAGGAACAGACTTAATTACTATGGATTCTAATATGTTTCACTATTTCGACACAAAAGGATTGAACTACAAAATACTTAAATTAGTCAACCTGTGCTATTTTCAGCTAGAATTATGTAAATTTTAAGTTTTGGTAATGCGTTTTTAATATTTTTTAGCATGTATGTTAGGTTAAAGTGGAAATAAGATCACTTATTTGTTTTAAGTATAAAATTATACAAACTTATTAGACTTAATAGAATTCATTTTTTTGTATTTTTATTTGGAAATACTAGTTTGTTTTTGAAGCTTAGAATAAAAAAATTAAAGGTAGGGGTAGGGATAGAATTTCAGTTTTATGAAGTTAGAAATTTACATAGTTTATATTGATTTAAAGTTGTATGGTTGTTTTATTGAGGCTATAAATTGATGCTGAAATTTTAGAAATTGAGATCTACTTTATTTGTCTTGTGTAATATTTTTACACCAATTTTAGGTAGTTTTCTTAGAGAATTATGGTCATGAAACTCTTGTCACTAAGTGTAAATGGCCAAAATGTTAATATTTCATTTCCACTAAATCCTTTTTGTTTTTTTTAAAAGTTTGTTCAGAACATAATTTGTAAAATATTATCTGCTGTGCCCCAGAAAAATATGGCAGAACTATGGTGCTATTCATTGACTTTGTAGCTTCATATTGAGGCACACTGTGAGGTAACTCAGTGTATTAACTTGTTGTCACCGTAGGAAGACACTGCTGCAGGGTTCCTCTGTATTCCAGTTCTTTCATATGGACAGTGTAACTGGGGCTTGTCCCCACTTGTCCCTTCTCCACTTGACCCATTTTTCTTTATGCTTTACAAGATTTAGAATCTATTCTGAAAGAAATATTGGTTTTAGCTGACTACTTCCCTTGGCTCACCAAAGAAATGGAGTAGGTTATTCTGCGGTTCAGTGTGTGGTTGTTTTTATTAGGATACTCAATTGTGCTAAGAGGGTTGGACTTGTATTCCTCTCTGGGTTGACTGGTAAAATATATGCCTCTGTACCTACAGTAGCCACATAAAGCGGTTGCCTACCCTGTGCTTGTCAGGGTCTATAATCTCACTGCTATGCAGAGCCTCTTGGAAGCTTTGCCAACAGTAACAATATTTATGGGGTGATACTTGAAGGATATATAGTGTATCTATTTCTTTACCAGTTTAAAGTCCACCCCTTAGTTAAGCTCAAGTCTTATATCTAGATTCACTCTATTGACCTCCTCTAGAATAGATTTTACTGAGTTGGTTTTTGGCATGTGGCCTGTTGAGGAAAGTTTTTAGAAACTGAAATTCAATGGAGGCTTTATTTTAAGAATGATCTCTTATATTTTTGGTTGTGAGCCTAGCCTTTAATGGCTGAGCCATCTTTCCAGCTGGTGGTGGCTCACACCTTTAATCCCAGCACTTGGGAGGCAGAGGCAGGCGGATCTTTGTGAGTTCGAGGCCAGCCTGGTCTACAGAGCAAGATCCAGGAAAGACGCAAAGCTACACAGAGGAAACTCTGTCTCAACCCAGCCCCCCCCCCCCAAAAAAAAAAAGTTAAAAAAAAAAAAAAGAATGATCTCAATGTCAGGAACAGTTGTACCTGAATTGATCTGCTGGTTAATTTTCATTATGTGAATATTGTGAAATTGCTTCTTTTGGGATACTTTTAAAAAAGATTGCAGCCATATTTTTGTTCTGATTCTAGCAAAGATAAAAGAGTCTAATGTACTGTTGTGTATATAAACTTAATTTCTGCTTGCTGTCTCTCTCTCCCCAGCATACCTCCCTCCTTTTCTCTCCCACTGTGTGTGTAAAACGTGTACCTTTTCCATATTCCTCTCTAAAAATTCCATCTTTATTTCCTGGAATGATATGTGAGGTTATAAATGGGAAGTTACACATGTAGAGTACTTTGGATTTCTGGTGCTTGATGCAATAAGGCCCACAGAGCCTCTCTTTCCCATTGAATATCTAGATGCACAGAGTATTAATGAGGTTTGGAAATAGTAGCATGTAGATTAGGGAAGATAGTTAGCGAAGACAGTAGTGACGGGTTTTGGTTTTGGTTTGGGCATTTCTTCTGGCCCGTGAAGCCCTTGATGTGATAGTAGAATCCTGTTGGTTTCGTTTTTCTCCCTCTTTTCTTTTACTGCTTTGTTTTCTCCAAAAGCCATTTCAGCCCTGTAAAAAAACATCATGATAACATAGTAGTTATGACCCTAAGAAAAAGCGGTCTAGGAAACGTTTCTTTTGGAAGCCAGAAAGTAGGAGGGAAATTTCAGAAACAAACAAATAAACAAACAAACAGACAAACAAAAACCCTGGACTTGATGATTCTGTGTTCTCATCGTGATTTACACAAGAACTGGGCTCAGCCCTGAGTGAGTGGACAGATTCAACCCAGGCATCAAAATCTTTGAAACCTGAAGTGACATTGAACCATAACCCAGAGAAAAGAAGACAGAGAGCATTTGATCTAAATTAAATTGGGTTAACTGCTTGCTAAAACAACTAAATTGACAGACTCCAGAGGGTTTTGTTTAGGTTATAGAGTCTTCAAAATATAGTACTCAGTATATTCAGGATAGGATCCAGAATTACTCAACACATTGACAACCGAGAAAATGTAACCAGGATTTAAGGGACAATCAATCAACAAATGCCAGCTTCGAGATGCACTAGATGTTGGAATTTTCAGATGCAGACTTTAAATACAATTATAACTTTGCACTGTGAAGTAGAATTAAACACTTCTGGAACAAATAGAAAGTTATAATAAAATAATTACATGAATTTATCGTGTGTGTGTGTGTGTGTAAGTGTATGCCCATGTGGAGGGCACAGGACAGCTTGTATGAGTTGGTTCTCTCCTTCTACCAAGTTAGTTTTCTCCATTTACCATATTTTCTTTTCTTTTTAAAATTAGGTTCATTGAGTTTTGGATTTCCAACATTTCTGTTCATTTTCTCATAAATTTATTTTCATTTTTCAAGATATTGATTGCTGATTTTGTTGACCTTTTCTGTCTATTTTACTTATTGTCCAGGGTCTGCATGAATCCATGTGTTTGTGTGTATTGCTTTTCAAGTAATTGATTATTTACTAGAAAACTTTTGAACAACCCCCTCCTCTGGCATTTTACCTGCTGATTCAGTACTCTGTGTTTGGCGTTTGAGTAGCTTTGTGTTCTCGAGGTGGTGCTGTTGCCTTGTTTTGCATGCTTCTTGTGTTGTGATTTGTGGTTTCTTGGTTTAGATCTGTTTTATGATTTTTTGGGCAGGTCATCTTTGGAAATTGGAGACTGCCGGCCCACTGTCAGTGTGAGGTTGCTGTAGCATCAACATTGACCCGAACAAGATAAAGACATGCTCTTTTTCTTATAGAAATGACTTAAAGGCAGCTACAGCCCACTAATATTTCACTGATGGCCTCAGAACTGAAAATGCAGAATTATTGTAGAATATCCTGTAGAGTTGGAAATTGCTTTGGTAATTGAATAAATGAAGGAGGTAAAGGAATGTGACAGAAATGGGGAACGAAGAGAAGCATTGTAAACAGATGAAGTAGAAGAAGAGAGTGGAGAAGAATGTTATGAATGGGAATGAAAAGAGCAAGTGATTAGAGAAAAATACAGAAGAAAAACAAAAGGACTCCCAATAGTGAAAATGGTGCAGACCAAATTTGAATATCTGTAGTGAAAGGAATGCAAAAGTAAAGTCAAGGAATAGTTTTTAAAAGCAATTAAGGTTAATTTAGTATACACTTAAGTGTAAGGGGCCGGGAGCAACACAGGGGACAGAAAAAGAATGAAGCTAAGGACAATATGGCTTCAATACAGACAACATGCCAAGTCAAAATTAGATAACTGTATAAAGGGGAATAACAAATAAAACAAAATATTAAAAACTATACAGTATAGTAAAAGCTCTGCTAAATATATAAGGGAAGAGAGGGGGGAAGCGAATCATCGGAGAAAACGATGAGGTATTAGACCAGTTCTTTCAGGGGCTTTTGGAGACTGCTGCCTATAGGCATGGAAGCAAGGGGTGCTTGTTTGAATGGGATTCTTCCTTCTGTTGGTTTGTACTGTTGCTGAGTGTGTACTGGACAGTATCTGATGTCTGCCAGAGATGTTGTCATGGTAGCCCCCTTTCTTTGTGTATCGGGAGCATCTGTATTCTGTAGGGTGATTGTATATATTCTCTTATTTTCCTAAGACTCTCCTGTAGCAGGTGTCTGTTTTAGCCGAGAGGTGTCTCCCAAATGCATTGGAAATAGAGTAACCATAGCATTGAGATAAGTTCTAGGCAGAGGACCTGCTTTTCAACTTCCAGGGTCTCTTGAGTATTAATTGCCCTGCTAGAGGGATGTAGTTGCTGGTGCCTGAATACTCCCGGAACTTTAGTGATCAGGCTCAACTTCACTGAACATCGAGTGGGTCTAGAACTGTCCACCTGCTGGCCTGTGTCAGGCAGCCGTCTGGGATGAATAGATTGACATTTCCTCAGGAAACTGACATACCTATATCTACAGTGTTAAGCTGGATATTAAAAAAGAGTGAACTTGAAGATAGATAAGAAAAACCATCCAATCTGAAGAACAATGAGGAAAAAAAATAAAGCAAGAAACTCCTCAGGAGCATGTGCAATAAAACCCCTCATATATGCATAATTAAAATTCTAGCAGTAGACAAGAGAACCTGGTGGAAAACATATCTAAAAAAGTATAGTGGCCAGAAGGGTTCAGTTTGTTGGAATGCTGGATTAAAGAAAGTCGTTGAGGGGCTGGAGAGATCACTCAGCAGCTTGGATCTCTTGTTGCTCTTGCAGAGGTCCTGAGTTTGATTCCCAGACACACACAGTAGCTCACAACCATTGGTATCCCCAGTTCCAGGGCATCTGACAGCCTCTTCTGGCTTCCTCCCTTGACTTCTGGCACCTGCCCTTGACTTCTGGTCTTCTTGGGCTCCAGACACACACATGATGCACATACATGTACATGCAGGCAACCCCCCCCTCTCTCTCTCTTACACACACACACAGACGCGCGCGCATCTGAAAAAATTAAAAAAGAAAGTCAGTGAATCTCAAAGAGTAAAAGCCGTGTCCAGCAATGGCATAGTCAAATGGTTAAAAAAGAAAAGAAAAGGAAAACTAGGCATGATGGTACACCTTAAATTCCAGCACTCTAGAGGCAGAGGCAGGAAAATCTCTATGAGTTTGAGTCTATGTCAGCCTGGTCCACAGGTTGTAAGACAGCCAGTCAGGATTGCATAGAGAGACCTTGTCTTAACATGCCTCCACCCTGCTGGGAAAAGAAATGTTTTAACTGTTTAAAATTTTAGGATTTAATGAAATACTGTTTTGTGTTTTTATATTCTGCTTTTTAAAACCTTTTTTTTTAAAAAAAATTTTAAAATTGGTTGATTTTATATGTATGGGTGTTTGCTTGCATGCATGTCTATGCATCCTGTCATGTCTGGTGCCCTTGGATGCCAGAAGAAGGCTTATGATTCCCTGAAACTGGAGTTACAGACAATTTTGAACAGTCATGTGAGTGCTGAGAATCCAACCCTGGTCTTCTGTAAGAACCAGTGAGTCTTCAGAACCATCTCACCAACACTATGTATTCTGCTTTGACATACAAGTTTTCATTATTATTTCCTACTGTGCTTAGGTAGGTGAACTCTGGAAGCAGAAATGAAGAAAGGGGTCTATTGTTTTTGTGTGACTATAACTTGTAAAGGACAGCTTTTATGGAGTGTTGAGTAAGACATTAAAGGGGGGGATATAGTAGTAGCACAGCTCTCCTGCAAGCTTAAGCAGAATTGTCCTGCTTGTTGGTTGATTTTATCAATTGCTCTGTAATTAAAAAAGGTTAATGGCACATGTTAATTCACATATTTGTCTGGGAAACCTTGGCAGTGACTTGAAATGTTCCTAAAATTAAACAGTTAAAATATGCTGTTAGCTTTTAGGATAAGTATTTATATTCTCTTAATTTTTAATTTTACAAATGATTATTGGTCTTTATTGGATTGGAATAATCCTGTTATTTTAATTTTGAGTTCATATATAAATAAATTTAAATTTTAGCAATGATTAAATGTCACTTCAATAACTGATTCATTGTTCATTCATTCAGTGAAAACTTTGCATTTGAATTTGTGATATCCATGTACTTATCAAAAAGATTTTATTCTTACACCCTTTATGAAAATCTTGATGTTGGCTAGAGACAAGTGGATTGTTTTTTAAAACACTCTTGGGCTAAGGATATGGGTCAGTGATTGCCTTGTGTACATACCTGAGCACTGGATAGGGGGGTGGTTGTGGGGAATGATAAAAAGGACATTCTTGTTTTTGTGTTTACAGGTGACACCTCTTTGTCTTGGCTGTCTGTCTGTCTGTCTTAATTAAGGCTACTATTTCTATGATGTAACACCATGACCAAAAGTAACTTGGGGAGGAAAGGGTTTATTTCACTCACAGTTCCATAAAAGAGTTCATCAAAAGCAGTGAGGGCAGGAACTCAAGCAGGGCAGGAATCTGGAGCCAGGAGCTGATGCAGAGGCCATGGAGGTTGCTGATTACTGGCTTGCTCATCATGGCTTGCTCAGCCTGCTTTCCCATAGAACACAGCACCACCAGCCCAGGGATGGCACCACTCACAATGCATTGGGCTCCTCCCCACCAATCATTAATTAAATGAATGCCCTACAGCTAATGGAGGTATTTTCTCAGTTGAGGTTCCCTCTTTTCAGATAACTCCAGCTTGTGTAAAGTTGACATAAAATTAGCCAGCACAGTACCTGTCATCCCTATCATAGTTGCTGAGTTGGATAAATGTAATTTTTATTTATCTGTGGTTCTTAGATGATAAAGTATATGTATTTGAAAAGCAATAGTCGTTGGTAGGGTTGGTACAAACAGACCATTTGATCATACCTCAATACTGCAAAGTCTTTTTACTTTTTTTAGCTATGTAGAATCTGGTATTTTGACAAAGTTACTACTAACTTCGTAGAAACTTCATACCAAACATGAATCTGAGATTTATTTTTAAGCAAAATCATGCTTGGTTGTTACCCAAATCAAAATCTTACCTATATTTTAATTGTTATTTCAGGTCCTTTACTCTGTACACAGCATGCCCTGGTTGTATCCTTCCTAGTGTTAAACTAAATATATAGTAAGTGTTAGCCATGAAAGTTAAAGGTACATTTACCACGTGGACTAGCAGCCCCCAAGAAATGAAAACACACATTCATACAAAGCCGTGTGCACATACGTTCTCAGAAGGAGGATTCATAACTTTGACAATGCTCCCAAGTTGATAAGTACATAAAGCAAATGTATAAGCATATGATGGAATGTTATTCAGCAATGAAAGCAAAGAACTGATGAGTGTTGTGGATGAATAAGCCTAAAGAATTGTGGTAAGTAAAAGAAGCCAGATAAAAGAGACCACATACGTTACTATTCTGCTTGTTTAAAATATCCAGAAAAAGCAAGCATATAAAGCCAGAAGGTGGATTAGTGATTAAAATAGTATACGCATATGTGAGGGATCATCTGGGATGATGAAAATGTTTTAAAAACTGATGGATGTTAGTGGTTATAGTTATTGGTATCTTTATACAAAGAAATTCAGTTTTACACATGAAATGGGTGAATTTTATGACAAGTAAACTCTATCTCAACAAAGCTATTAAAAATTAAAAAAAAAAAAAACAAAACCCTAACAAGATGGTGTCAGTATTGGGATTGCAGCAACTACAAGTCTTGGCCCAATGCTTGGCATTTGATAACTGTTTAAAGGATGTTTTATTTACTTTTATTTCATTATCTATCTGCCTGTTTGTCTATCTATGTATCTATCTATGTATCTATGTATCTATATATCTATCTATGTATCGATGTATATATCTATGTATCTATGTATCGATGTATCTATCTATCTATATCTATCTATATGATTTTTTTGAGACAGGGTTTCTCTGTGTAGCTTTGGTTCCTGTCCTGGATCTCCCTTTGTAGACCAGGCTGGCCTCGAACTCACAGATATCCACTTGCCTCTGCCTCCTGAGTGCTGGGATTAAAGGCGGGTTCCACTGCTGTCTGGCTGATTTATTTACTTTTAAATGACTTAAACTTTTCAGATTTAAAGTGAATTCAATAGTCAAGAAGGCATTAAATTTAAAACTGAACTAGTCCTAGTATCTAGGAAGGTATGCAAGAGAGACCAGTCCAAAACCAGTATTTTTGGCAAGTGACTTTTATTTGTTCATTTAAAACATTTTAGTGAAATGGCAAGTAATGGATCAGTGTGGGAAGGTGTAAGCGATCAGCACAGTGACCAGCTGTTGAGACTTCTTCACTACCTTCAATCTTCTCATGTCACCTTCAGTAGCCATTAATACAAGTCTTACTGTTTGAACTCTGTAAACATGGAGACAGACTCATTAAGTGTGTAGTGTTTTTAAGGTTTAATATAGGATCTTTCTTTGTAAGTTTGGGCTACCTTCAAACTCTTCATCCTCCTGCCTCATCCTTCTAAGTGATCAGATGACAGCCATGCACCATTACATCTGACTTCAGTGTGTAATCTTTTTTGTCTATTTTCATTTGCTCAATATTAGATTTGCTTATGTCATGTAGCCCCAGTTCAGTATTGTTCTGTATGCTGCATATACACATGCCATGGTTTAACTGTGTGACTAAAGATGGACCACTGGATTGTTTACATTTTGGTGTTACTAAGAATAGTACTAAAACCTTTTTTCTACATGTGTGCTAAGTATTTGCATCCTCTTAATTCCCACCAGTATTGTCTGAGACTTCCCTGAGTCTTACATCCCTAAAAGCATCTTATGTTGTTAGTTATTTTAACTTCAACCATTTTGCTGGGTCTATGATAGTAAGCCTTTGGGTCTTAAATGTATTTTCCTAGTAACTAACAAAGGTAAATATTTTTTATATTAGTTGGCCATTTGGACTTCACTTTTTTTTTTAAATGAAATACCTGTTTCAATAAATCTCTAGAGTATAGTTTGTGTGTGTGTGTCATTGCTATTCTAATTTATACTCATTAGCTTATTTCTTAATGATTCATATGAGTTTTAAAATATATTCTAATTAAAAGCCTTTTGTTAATATTATTTTAAATGACTCATATAGTCTTTTAATTGCCACAGTTTAGTAATTTCAAAGTTAGTTTTGCTTACTGTTTCATTGTGTGTGTGTGGTGGTGGTGGTGTGTGTGTTTACGAAGTTATTTCTGACCTCAAGATTATGAAGAGAACCTGTTAGAAACTTTTTTCTTTAATTTATGAATTTGGATTTTCTTTTTTTTTTTTTTTTTTGGTTTTTCGAGACAGGGTTTCTCTGTGTAGCTTTGCGCCTTTCCTGGAACTCACTTGGTAGCCCAGGCTGGCCTCGAACTCACAAAGATCCGCCTGCCTCTGCCTCCCGAGTGCTGGGATTAAAGGCGTGCGCCACCACCGCCCGGCGGATTTTCTTTTTTTAAAAAAATGAATGAGATGTGTGGTTTGTTTCTTCTTTTCGAGGGATGATTTTGGGGATTGAACTCATGCTAGGAAGCATTAGCTATATAGGGAATTTGAGATCAGTCTGGGCAACATAAAACCCTGTCTCAAAATACCAAAAACCAAACCAACCAACCAATCAAACAAACAAAAAACCCCTAAACTTTTTTGTTCGAGACAGGATCTAGCTAAGTTAACCTAGGCTGGTCTTGATCTTTCTGCCTCAGCCTCCTGCGTAGCTGGAGCTATAGGTATGCTTCACCATGCCTGGTATAACAGTCACTCTTCTGTTGCTATGGTAAAAAGACTAAAGGCTGTGTTTTAGCTTATAGTTCAGAGGAGTAGAATCCTCATAGTAGGGAAGGCGTAGCATGCCATGGTGGCAGGAGCAGGAAGCTAGTTTATCATTGGGATTTCATTGAGTCTATAAATCTGTATGGAGATAATTGACCTTCAAGTTCCTGTTTTCACTTTAGTTGGGAGTTTGTTCTTCTAAGTTTTCAAACTTATTTGTAGGCCATGTTTTTTCTTTCTTTGTTATGTCTGTAGATCCTGTTTCAGTAATCTTTTTCTGTTGTTAATAGTTATTTGAATATTTTAAAAAATCATTCTAGGTCCTTTATTTCTTTTTGTACAGTAAGCTATGAATTCATAGGGGATGGGCTCCAGCAGCTCAGACTTCTTCCATTGGTCTGCACAATGTGTGCTTCTGTAGGTGGAGCAGGCTGGCACCTTCCCCTTTGGCTTCTTTTTTGCCCCCTGATTGTTTTCCTTCAGTCTTTTCAGGAAGCTGTCTTGGCTCTTGGGGCTCAATCCACTCATTCATTCTCTTGGGAGAACCTCACTCATAACTTCTTGTTTACAATGATGCCCATGGCATGCTGGGTAAAGTGGCTAGGTGACATAGTTAACTCCCTGTTTTGCTCTGGTAACAGTTATAAGACATTATTTTTGAACAGTGTCCCATTCCCTTGAGGTCTACAAGATCACCCTTCTTGTAGATTTGCATGTATGTTGTCAAAGAAACAGCTCCATGTTTCCCACAAGGCCTAGAACACACATAGACAGTACCCTCCACTCTCCCTTTGTTTTGTCAGTTGATGAGTTATTGGAAGATGACTGCCACAGCTGAAAAGACATTCTCTGCTTTCAAATACAATTTATTTAATTTTTTACTTATTGTTTTATATTTATTTATTTATTTATTTATTTATTTATTTATTTATTTATTTATTGTGGGTGTACATTGGGGGGAGGTGTGTTTGGGGTGTGTGTGGGGGGGGTGGGCAGGCATGTGCCACAGTAAACCAATGGAAGTCAATCTATATGAGTCACTTCTTGATTTCGACCTTAAAGTCCTGGGTATTGACAGCAAAGCTTCTTTACCAACTAAGCCATTGATTAGTCTTTAAAATCTTCCCAAAGTAGTAACTTTTAGTTTTATTGACCTTTCTCTTATTTTCTCATCACTAAGTTTTGCTTTAATTGTGTTTTGTTTTTTTCTCTTTCATTTTTGGGGATAGTAGCTGTCAAATCTAGGGTCTTGTGAATGCTGTTAAACTATAGCCTCCATACAATTTTCTTCTTTAAATTTAATTTGTCATGCACATTGAAATGAATTCTTGAAGTGGATGCTGCATTCACCATATTTTAGTATTTGGATGCACTTTTCTGTCAATACAGTTTAGTATTCATGTCCTCTAAGTTTCATGTAGCGTTTTCATTATCGTTTGGTTGAGATTACTTCTTATTCTCCATTGTGATGTTTTCTTTGACCTATTGGTTACTGAGAAATAGGTACAAATGCATTTAGGAATTTCCAAACAAAGCGATATTTCTTTTTTAGTCATCTCTGTCTTTATTGTTTTCCAGCAAAATTTAATTATTGTTCTTTGATCAGAGAACCTATTCAAGGTAATTTCAATTCTCTAAAATGTATAAAGAATTCTCCATTATCTGGTAGATAGCCAGTTTTTATATTATGTCTACATCTTAAAAGATGTGCATATTTTTATTTGTTTGTTTGTTTGTTTATTTTTGAGATAGGGTTCCTTGTGTAGCCCTGGCTGTCCTGGAACTAGCTCTGTAGACCAGGCTAAACCCAAACTTAGAGAGCTCCACCTGCCCCTGCCTCCCGAGTGCTGACATTAAAGGCATACGCCACCACCACCTGGCAGCTATGCATATTTTTAGTTATTAGTAGAATTTTGTCTATATGCCAATTAGGTCAAATTTTAAATTTTGTTTAAATATTTTATCTTCATACTCATCTTTTGAGTTTTTGTTTTCTTGGTTATGGAATTTTTTAAAATGTATTTCTTGCTTTATTATCTAGTCTCCGGGTCTTGGTCACTTTAGTGGTGTTAAGTATGAGTTCCATCTCATTGAGTGAGCGTGAAAGCCAGTCAACTGATTGGTTACTCTCATAACATTTGTGCCACTGTTGTATCAGTGTATCTTGCAGGCAGGTTTCAGTTGTAGGTTGCAGGGTTTATAGCTGGGTAATATTGATGATTACTTTTGTCTTCCCGTAATGTTCAAAGTACCTTCTAGAGCTATACATGCTAGTCAGAGGGGTGAAACTTCTGGTTGGGTACAAGCTTGATATCTCTATGTTTGATGACATAAATAAGTTGTTTCTTCAGTAATACAGCCTTACCATTGGTTGTTGAGACTTGGCAATAGCCTGTGATGTTAGTGGGAGTGGATCTATGGGACCACTTTTTCTAAGGACTCAACAAGATGTTACTTGTTCCTGGCTCATTTATAGTTACATAGTCATCTGACATAATAATCCTAATTTACTTTTTGAATTCCTTAGTGAATTCCATGTTTTACAGTTCATATTTAATATCCATATATCCTCTTGGTGAAATGTCTTGTTTTGTTCATTTTCTTATTGAATTGCTTATATATTTTGAGTTTTAATAATTCTTTTTAATTTTAATTATTTTTAATGTTAATATTTCAGGTCTCACTATGTTGCCCAGACTGGTCTTGAACTAGTGGGCTCAAGCAGTCCTCCTGTGTTAGCTTTTGAGTAGCTTGAGAATACAATAGAGTAACTCCACTTCCCAAAGTGGTTACCAAGTACTTTCCTTCAGCCATAGCTTGTCTTTTCATTCTTTTTGCACGGTTTTTTCCAGATTAAAAGTTTTAAATTTTGATAAAGTCTAATTTCCCTTTTACATATTATGTTTTTGGTATCATTTAAAAATAACTCTTTGCCAAGAATTGGATTTTTTCTGTTTTCTTATATCTTCTATCTTTAAGCCTATGATACATTTTAGGCTACTATTTATAGAAAATATAAGACTTAGGCTCTCTCTCCATCTCTCTCTCTCTCTCTCTCTCTCTCTCTCTCTCTCTCTCTCTCTTTCTCTTTCTCTCTCCCTCCCTCCTCTCTGTCTTTGCTCTCCTTATCTCCTTCCTTCCCTTTCTCCCTCCCTCCCCGTGTGTGTGTGTGTGTGTGTGTGTGTGTGTGTGTGTGTGTGTGTGTATACATGTAAAGTTTTTTGAGGCAGGGTGTCACTATATAGCTCTGAATGGCCTGGAACTCACTATGTAGACCAAGTTGTTCTCAAATTCACTGAGATCCACATGCCTCTGTATCCTGAATGCTTGGAGTAAAGGAATGTACCATCATGCCTGACCCATATTTATGTATATTTTTTATTTTTTTATGTATTATTTTATTTTAATTTTTTTCCATTTTGTATACCAACCACAGTTCCCCTTCCCTCCCCTCAACCGTCCCCCCCCACCCCCATCCACTCCTCAGAGAAGCTAAGGCCTTCCATAGGGAGTCAACAAGGTCTGACACATCAAGTTGAGGCAGGCCTAAGCCCCTTTATATATTTTTTAAACTCTCTTAGTAACTCACGAGTGGCCAGGACTGGTAGTTATTCAATCAGTTAATTTCTAAAATAATTTCTGGCATTGAAAATTAAAAAAAAATGCTTTATTTTGTTATTTTGCAGAACACTAGATAGTAGTTAGGGCTCAGGGGGCAAAGGAGCAAAATGATTTGGGTGTATGTGGCATGTTGGGGATTGTCCTTGATTGGAACTTAATAATATTTATTGATTTAGAATTAGAGTTATGAACACATGAAAATAATTTCTGTGTTCTGGGGAATAAAATTTTGAGAAAAATTTTGTGGTCTAAAACTTTGAGAAAAATTTTGTGGTCTGGGGAAAAGTGTATGTTGGGGGATGAGGAGTGATCCCAGAACTTATGTGGCATATGATAGCTGTTTGTGCACTAATAAGTCCATTACATATGTATATGTGCATGTGTATATATGTATATATATTCATACATATATTTTCTTAAAAATTAGTCACTCAGGGAGGCAGAGGCAGGTAGATCTTTGTGAGTTTGAGGCCAGCCTGGTCTATAGAGTGAGTTCCAGGACATCCAGAACTACACAGAGAAACCCTGTCTCCAAAAACATAAACAAAAACAAAAACAAAAAAAAACAAAAGAAAACAAAAAAGGAAAAAAAAATAAAAAAATTACTGAGAATAGGGTTCATTGTATTAAATTTTGCTTTATGAGTTTGAGTTTTCTTAGCTGTTATAGTGTGCACAATACAGAACAATCTAAATTTAACCTCAAATAACTTACATTATGATATTAATTTTAGTCATGCCTTTTTACTGATAAGAACAGAGAATGCCATTAATTCAAATATACATTAAGAATTTTTTTTTTGTTCATGGAAAAAGATCAGATCAATATTTAACTGAATTTATTAAGGAAAGCAATTACAAAACTTTAGGAGACAAGACAAAATTTGGGAGTGTAGTACTAGAACATGAATTTACTTATTTAAAATGAATATTTGAGCCGGGCGGTGGTGGCGCACGCCTTTAATCCCAGCACTTGGGAGGCAGAGCCAGGCGGATCTCTGTGAGTTCGAGGCCAGCCTGGACTACCAAGTGAGTTCCAGGAAAAGGCGCAAAGCTACACAGAGAAACCCTGTCTCGAAAAACAAAAAAAAAACAAAAAAAAAAAAAAAAATGAATATTTGAGTATCTTTCGTGAAAGGCGCAGTTCTAGGTACTTGGGATACATTTGTTAAATAAGAAACTGTCTTGTTGATCTTCTTGAGGAGTGTGAGCAAGGATAAAAAGTAAATACAATCCAGTAAGCACTGTATTATGTGTTATGTGGTGGCAAAGAAGACGGGAGGGCCGTTGGAAACTGGGTCGGGAGAATTCGTGGTTCAGCATTAACAAGGTAGGAATGACAGCTTAATGCGGGGAAGGTATTTAGGCGAGCGCTTGCAGGAAGAAGCTTGGGATCTGGGGAACAGTGCTAGCAAGGTAGGGAGAGCTAATTCAGAGGCTGGAGGTCAGAAAGATCTGATGTGTTTCCGTCTTCTGGATTTTATGTTAGTCACAAATCATTGTGAAGTTCACAATGTCAGACATAAAACTGACACGTAATGAACACAGTTATAGTAATTTTACAGGTCCCCTTTTCAGGCGATAAAGGATACTGTCCAGCTGGGGTTCACGCTGGCTTTGAGTAGACCAGAGTATAGCCTTGTTCTGAATCCGTTCGTAACTCACCTGCCAGCTTATCCCTCTGAAGAATCTCAGGCCTGTGTGTGTCTACGGGCACTCTCAGTGCTTGGCATTCTGGGCTCTCGGGCATAGTCAGGACTGAATTGGAGAGCTTTGGGCAATATTGGATTTCCTTAGCCTCCCAGAGTTAATGTAACCCAAACAGTGACAGAAACTACTGTGAGAGTACTATGGAAACCTTTTCTCTTTGAACCCCTCTGCCAAGACTGTGTGCTTTGTACTGGAAGCACCTTTCCGGCTGAGCCATCTTGCTGGCCATGAGACCTGTTTAAAAAAAGAAATGAATAGTTTTGTAAAGTCAGTGTAAGTTGACCTTCTACTGAACTTGCAGGCAATTCATTGTAAATTTGATTATTTAGGAAGTTATAATTTTGCAGGTCCTGTTGTTTTAAAATGAAAATACCAGTTGACAATAAATGTGCTTATAATTATATATTTAAACCACTTTCCCAGGAGGAACTCTGGGGGAAAGGGTGGTAAAAGAAGTTACAAAACAAAACAAACAAACAAACAAAAAAAACAAAAACAAAAATTGATACTTAGATATGATTGTACACTTTCATGCCAGGATGTTATTGTCTTTATTGTAGGTCATAATCCATATATGCTGTGGTTTCAGTGGTGTCCCATTTTGTTGATTATTTTATTGTTGTTGGTATTTCCAGTAGTATAAAGTCATTTATTTATATTATGTCTTGAGTTTAAGATTACCTTTATAAAGTCACTCTGAAATCATGTACGATAATGGTAAGGGGAAAATAAGGAAGAGCTAACTGGCTTTTCCGTTTTCAATCAGTTATTTAGGGTATTCGAACTTAAAGATGCTATTGTCGCTTGTCTGAACTTTGTCATTATGAAACAAGATATGAAAGACACTGGCTCTGTTTCACTTAAAAACATGCTGTGCTTCCTATTATGAAGTTTTTAAAAAAGAAAATTAATTTTAAAGCATTCATATCAAATCAAGGAATATATAAACATATGCTATGATTTCAAGTATTCTTTTCTCTTGTACTCAAGCATACAATATACAGAAATACTGTAGTACACCTGAGTTCTGTTTTCATTTATAAAATATGCTGATCTTTGAGATAATTCATGCCTAGGATATCTCACTATCTCCCAATTTTTTTGTTACTATGAAAGTCCTTGTTACTGCAACTAAAATATTGACATAAACAACTTAGGACTATTCATAGATTTGGAAGAGAAGCAAAAAACAAACCCAAAGTAATTGAAAATCACATCTACAAGTCATGCAGATAATATTCTGACTTGTCAGCTAGTCAATCTGTACTGAATATGTGTTTTCTCATGCATGTTAATTGGGCTTTATAAAGATAAATTTAAAGGATTTTTTTTAGTAAGCATAAATTGTATTGTTGGTGCCTTATGATAAAATTTATAACCACAAAATATGCTGTAAAGAAAGTATATTAATAATTTTTTCTTTTAAACCATCTTTAAAGGAAAATTTTAACTACAAATTTTAAAATTATTTATTGGAGAATGATTTTCTTTTTTATTATTGATTGTGAGGTAATTACTAAAGTAGATTAAAAAATATCAGAGTTTGATTGCACAGCTATATCTATTTCTGTTTTTGTTCTGGTTTATAGATTCCTTTAAGGCAGAAAATTTCATTTATAGACTTAGCTTCTGCGTATTACAATGCATATTAAATTGATAGTTTTTAATTCTGAAATAAGATAGTAGAACAAAAGTTCATGCTTAATAGTTTAACTTTGCACACATATACCTCATTTCTTAAAAATTTACTTTTTTGTTTGTTTGTCTATTATTTTACATCCTGAGCAGGTTCCCTCCCTCCTCTCCTTCCTGCCCCTCTCCCTTTCCCACCCCCACCCACTCCTCCTCATTTTCTGTTTGGGAAAGGGCAACAAACTTTATTATTTAAAGAAAGTAGCTCACTATCTTTAATGCTGAACTAGACTAATAGCCATTATATATTTGGTTAAGTGAAAAAAATAGTTAACTTTGGAAGTACTAGTTTATTTAGTTGATTAGTGCTTCTGTTGTTCATTCCTTTCCATCCCAGACAATGCAGGAATTTCTTCCGTTGTTGATTGATAATGTAGGAACTGGCTTCATGATTCTGTTTTATTTTGGGGGAAATTGTCATTTTCACCAACAAAAGTTGTTACTCTATTAAGAAACAAAACATTTTGTCTTTGAAAAATACTCTTTTATATACTTAAAATTAATAACAATAAATATAGATAACTATAATAAGATTATTGATGCTCTAAAAATCATCTTAACTTTTCCAATAATTTTTTGAAGTGATTTTGGTACTGTTGAGAAAGAGTTGCTTTCATACTTATGGACATCCATAACGAACTTCACCTGAAAGCCTTCAGGTTTAGAATATAATGCTAGTAGCTACCAGCTGTTACAAATTTTCATTTGCTGACTTTATTCCTTTACCCCTTTGTAATTTAAATGCTTTTATTTAAAGTTTAAGGTAAGGATATTGTAAAGTATGTAGCATTTTGAGATTAAATAGTGTCCAGAACATACAGTTCAAGGAGTTAGTCCAATGTAATTGGAGGAATTATTAAATGACACTGACCTCATTTCCTTTAGAACAATGAAAATTAATAGTTTCACATTTTATTAGGCTGATATTCCAGATGTAGTATACATTTAATTAAGTGTAGTTTCCTTTTAGTTATGGTATGTGTATCTGTTTTTTGTCGCAAATTCTTTCTAGTTTTACAGTTTTCCACATGTTTTCTTTCACCATTTATGATTTTTTTCAAAGCAGAGCTATAAGGAGTTAAATCACTTTAGCATGCAGCAAAACAGTTCCCATTCAAACAATAAACGCTGTTTTAAAAAGCCTTTAGATCTTCTGTCACTTCATAAATATAAATATATAAAAACGTTATGCAGTTGTAGTGCCCACCTGCTAATTAAATGCAGATTTTCTCAAACTTGTTTAAAATCTGTCTATTTGTTTCAACTCTTTCTCTGTTCAGAGTACATATGGCCCTTGTGAAACTAATTATGCTTATGGAGCAGCTGTTAAATTTAGTGCAACTAATTTTATTCAATATTTTACATTTTAATTGATTACCTGTGAAGAAATTAGCAAATTAACACGTATTGTACAGTAACTGAATGGTCTTTTATGGTTACTTTCAGATTTAACAGGCGAGCTAGGCACTGATAGAATAAAGGCACTTCTAGGGGTTTTTGGTAGGAAAATTATTGGTGGACCTTGATTAGTTAGTGTGAAAATTTAGGAAGACCGATGAGTGACGCCAGGCATCTGTGTGTCCTGTGCCTTAAACATGAGAAGCAGATTGGAAAGTAATAGCTTTTTCACAGAATTTTGGTAACATATGGGCTTATCTGGATCTAAGAAGTCTTTGAAGATCTTTGAACTTGACTAAATGACTTAACCTTTGGCTGAGTGGGTGGGTTATGTGTTTTTAGTGGGGGAAGCACTGGCATTCTGTGTTTTTCTTTTTCTTTCTTTCTTTTTTTTCCTTCCAAATTCTATTCTTTTCCATCTCTCTTTAAAAAGTGGAGACTGGAGATTATTAGTAGGAATCTGGAATGTGAGAATTCCAATACTTATTAAATAGATCTATTTGTAAAAAGAAAGGAATAAATCTTTTGATAATATTTCAGAAGTGAGTCCGTGTAGAAGCTTATTTTCTGTTTTATTTGTTTTTGAAAATGATACCTCAGTCAGATCTCACAGGCTTTGTCCTTAGTTGAAAGGCCTTAAGCAGACCTGGCTTCAGTTTTATCAGTGATTTTCTGTGATCTTTGACCTTTCCAGAGTTCAGTTTTCCTAAAACCAAAACAAACATCCTGCCCCCAGCATAGGAGTGGTGTTCATCTTCTAAACACACACACACACACACACACACACACACACACACACACACACACACACACACACACACCCCACACACACATGAGAGAGAAAGAGATAGAGATAGAGATAGAGATAGAGATAGAGAGAGAGAGAGAGAGAGAGAGAGAGAGAGAGAGAGAGAGAGAGCGAGCAATAACAGCCACTATTTGTTTAAGTACTTGGAAGTAAACAGTAGCATGAGACAGCTAATATGCTTCCTAAAAATACCATCTCAGTATGTGGGGGAAACCCCAGGCCCTGTATCCTGACTAAACAAGAACTATAGTAAACATGCATATAATTATGCATATTTAAAGCATTAGCTATTATAGTAAATAAAAATGGTTTTGATTTTTATTAGCTTTGAATTCTGATACTAGTAAATGTTGATTTGAAAAATAGGCTCAATAAATGTGTGTGGAATTTTATTAAATAGTTTTCCAGTTGGGCATGTAAGTAGGGAATTACATACCAAGAATACGTGAATAAACCTATTTACACACTTGATTTATACCACTTAGACACTGAAGCTTGTCCTCTTGGTGAAGACAGGTAATGTTGGTCTTTAGGATAACATTTGGGAAACCTGTTAATGTTAATATGTTTCTTTAAGGCAATGAAAGTCAATAAATAACAAAAGCTGAAAATACTTAAGTTGCTTAATTTGTCTTATTTGAATTCTGAATGTGTGTATTTTGCCCCCCAGAATATAATTGCTAATGTGGATATTTGAAGTATTTTAGGTTCTTTCTAAATGAATTTTTGTGGGTTGGACTGAAATATTAGCCATCATGATTTCTTTCTTTTTCAGTCGTCTTTTTCTTCCTCCCCCTATCTTTCTTTCTGGTGTTGAGCATTGAGCCCAGGACTACATCCCCCACCACCATTATGATTTGGTGATGAATTTTAAATAGCACATTTATTAACAAAGTTTCACTCTTTCGTATTTGGAGATAATAGACATTCATTAAAATAAACATAATCTAAGGAAGCTTTGTGTAACTGTGCTTTCCTGGTCTTGTGTAGTTGTATTTTACAATCTCAAGTCTTTCTTTCACGCTTGGCTAAGACTTAGTTCACTGTATGACCAATTCAGCTCCATTGTCACAACTCCAGTGGAGCACTCTTTAATGTGGTGAATGAGAACAGTGTTTCTCCTCCCCGCATGGTATGAAGGAATTTCATTGCCTTCTAGTATTTTTTTTAATCCCATGGCATTTCACCACATGTATTTACAGATTAGAACACATCCCCACTACAGACTTCTCCGTTCCTCTCTGTTCCATTTCCTTCTAGTTAGTACAGTGCCTTGCAAAGTCTTGTTATCTTGTCTTCTCTAAGGCTCCAGAGCCCTTACCTTAGCAGATCCTTCAGGTTCTAAGTTTCTTCTGCTTTGTGGCCTGGAAACTAAGATGGGAAAGAAATGGGGGCACTCAAAAGTTCCTTTAATATATTCCTTTTAAAGAGGTCTGGTACTGCCTAACTGAAACAAGTTGTTTTGGTGTGTGTGTGTGTGTGTGTGTGTGTGTGTGTGTGTGTGTGTGTGTGTGTATATGTATGTGTTCATGTATGCGCTCATGTGTGGTGTTATGCATGCACATATGTGTGCACATAGCTGGAGACCAGAGGTCAATCTTGAATGTCTTTCTCAGTTATAGTCCACCAAATTATTGAGACAAGGTCTGTCACTGAAACTAGAGTTCCCTGTTTTGGCTAGATTGGCTGGCCAGGAACCACAGGGATCCCGTTGTTTCGGCCTTCCCAGTATTGTGTACTACTACATCTGGCTTTTTTAAAATAATAATAATAATAATAATAATAATAATAATAATAAATATTATAGTGTGTGTGTGTGTGTGTGTGTGTGTATGCACGTGTACGCGTACATGCTCACGTGATGAGTGCAGGTACCTGCAGAGGCTAGAGGCACCCAGAGCTGGAGTTCCAGTTGGTTATGAGCCTTCTGACATGAGAGCGAGCTCTCAACTGAGGAGCCATCTTTCCAGCTTCACGTCTGCCTTTTTTATGTGTGTTATGGGGACTGAATCTCAGATCCTCAGGCTTACATGTAAGCACCTTACTATCGAGCCATCTCCCTATCTCTAGAACACTTTTTTCCATACTTTTTGTGTTTATGATGGGTTAATTTCGTTTAACCACAGTGCTCATTCACTGTTCTTCTGTTTTCCCTATCATTTCCACTGAGAGTTTAGCAACTTCGTTAATCGTTTTGAAGAACCAGACTTTGTATTTCTTCATCTTCTGTGTTCTTTATTTTTCTTTCCTTTCCCACTTCCTGTAGTTCAGTTTTCTGTTCATTTTCTAACCCCTCAAGGTGGATGCTCACCCTGCTTCACGACTCTTGAACGTGTTCACTTGGCTCTAGGACTTCTCCATCTCTGCTATAGCTGCTCCGAATCCTACGTATATTGAAACGTCGCAGCTTTGTTTTCATGTAGTTGAACATTTATTCGCCGTGATTTCTTTTTTCCGATGAGTTATATAGACATGCATTACTTAATTTCCAAGCCTTTGGAAACTCTGCCTGGTTTTTGTTTATTGTTTTCTTTTTAATTCTCTTCAGATAGAACGTTTTCTGTGTTTTAAGTCTGTTGAGGTTGTGGTTATGACTCACCATATGGTTTATTTTATACAGTATTATCAGTGAACATGATGATAAGAATAAATAATGTGCAGTTTGAAGAATAGTAAAATAGCTGGATTGAAACACTTATCTAGGTCTTTTGTCTTTCCTTATTGCTTATTTTGTCAGTTACCTAGAACTCACACTCAAATGTACAGTTAGAATTCTGTCTTTAAGACTTTTAGCATTGTTTTTATATATTTCTTAGCTGTGTTATTACATGCTACAGACTTTTTATTCTTTTGTTGTGGATTAGCTTGCCATCACGAAGTCATGACCTCTCTCTATCTCTCTGTGGTCATACTTAGACATCTGCTCTGCCAGATGTTAGCACAGTTCATCATTTTTCTTCTTGTTTATGTGTGCATGATGTTTTTCCATACTAAACCTTTCTTTGATTTGATTTTTGAATTTCATTGTGAAAGTTTCTAGTTTTGCTATTTCAGTTTGATCTTTTTCTTTTTATTTATATTATTTAGTTGAATTATGTTTATTACTAATATACTTAAATTTAAAGCTACTATTGTAGTCTTTATTTTTTGTTTGTCCATGGAATTTTTTCTCCAGTTTTTCTTCACTCTTTAGATTAATTTTATTTTCTATGAGCTTTTAAACTTGCATTCTTTAATTATACTTTGAATGATTTACCTAGTTATTGTAGTATGGCCTTGACTTGTTTGTGACTAGCAAAAATTTGTACTAATAGTACTTAAATTTTTTTGTAGTTTGCTTTTAAAGGACAGTTTACTATTTGTTGCATTGAAGCACACGTTCCCCCCTCCTTTGAAATCCTCAGGAAAATCAAAGCCATTGTTTTCTGTGCAGTTTTTAGTGGAGAAGGCTGACACCAAGTTGATTCTTTTTCACTTTTAGTGACTCATGGTTTCAGAGGTCTCATTCCATTGTTGCAGGAAAAGATGGCAGAGCAGAGTGGCTTCCATCTCCACAGCCAGGAAGCAGGGAAAGGCAGTGTCCCACACCTGCTGATATCTTTCTTCTGTAGTCTGTAAGCCCTGCTTACCTGAAGTTCAGGGCAGTTTCTCCACTTAATCCTTTCTGCAAATGCCATTCCGACCCAAAGCTATGGATCCCTGATCTCTGAGGTGCTTCTTAAAGCAGGTAGACAATCAGAATTTACTTGATAGTCAGTTTTCAGATCCCTTGGTGTGATCTTGGTTTTGTAGAGGACTGAGTTTCAGCATTTTGTTTTCTAGTTTTTGTTTACCCCCACCCATCAGTACACATCTCCTTTTTCACATTTTACAGAGTGTAGGTCTTTAAAAATTCCCGTTATGGTTTTAGTTAGGTTTTGGTAGTCAGTAGAATTCGATCCTCTTGTTTACAGTGTCATTCTGACATGAAGTCTATGCTAGGCTTTATTCAACATGTAATTATTTAGTTCTAATTACGTTTTTATTTTATAGTAAATATTATCTTTATTTGTAGCACTCAACTTAAAGGACTGTTTGAAGTACTGAAGCTGTTTTTTTGAAAGACAAAATATTAAGGTATCTGTTTTGATTACATGTGTTTAGAACTTATTAGCCAATTAAACTTGAAAAATTGGCTTTTGAGGGCAGTAATTCATTTTATGTAGAGATGTTATGGTTATTCTTCTTATTCTGTAGATATTGAAAGCATTTATCTGGTATAATAGGACATCTTGCTGTCCATTTATTGCTTATATATTGTGTGTTCTAGAGTCCCACATTTTTTACCAAATGGTTCTTTGCTTATAATACATCTCCATATTGGCTTTGTACTCCAGAGACTTCTAGAGTAATTTATCAGAAAGATACTTATTTAAGGAACTGGGACAAATAACATCTTAAATGTTAATACAGTTTCCTTTCTCTTTTGTTTGTCAGCGTAGGAAATCTTTTTATTTTGATCTATCATTTTTTTTTCTTGATGAGACCCTTCAGATTTGAAAATAAAGCTACTTAGCTGTAAACAGAACTGGTCATATGCGTAAGATATGGATCTTATTCAAATTTGTGTAAAATAATTCTTGTGGTAACCAAGTTAGTAGCTTAATTCATTTTAGTTTCTTTGTAGATTAATTCTTTTAAAACTGTATTTTATAATTTACTCTGCCTGTAGTTTTGCCTTTTCTATCTTTTCTTCCATGGATATTCTTTGGAGTATCCTTTTTAATGGGAAGATGATAAGCAAGATTAAGAGGCCCGCAGTATGAGGATAAGATAATGAACATTGTTTTGGAAAGGACGAAGATCTTGTAACATTGTATACTGTGGTGTTTTTAAATGTACTATTTTGTTTAATTTGATATCATGGGTGCCTTAGGTGTACACACTTATAGGTGTGCTTTTGCTAACTTAATACGTAACAACCAATACCATTGATAGGAGAGTATTCTGGAATGACATGAATTTCTTGAGTATATTGGGTTAATAATGAACAAGATAAGTTTGGAGAACTGCAGGTATATGTTTTCTACAGCAGGGTGTTTGTGTCGGGGAAACCACAAGGCAGCTTTGAAGCTACCTGAATTTTCTTAATTGACTGGATAAGTTGAGAGTAGAGATTGAGAAGGAAGGTGCTGGGGGAAGGCTGGGTTTGATAGTAACTGATAAAATGCCTTGCTAGTCACAGCTGTGCTCCTGTGGTGATAGGATGGTGATCCTGATCTGTTGGTCTGGGGACCGTGCCTGTTGAACCTTGCTTTCCTGGGATGGTACCTTAGCTCCCAGACCCCTGTCCTCACAGGCTCGTGTTGTTGGATGATAGGTGATGGGGTCTTCCGACAGGTTATTTATTGTGTTATTGAGGATTACCTGTGGAGAGGACACGGTTTTTCTTGTACGTATATTGTTATTTGTTTTCCTGTTTAATAGCAATAACAGCAAAATTCGGGTAAGCCATATGTATGTTAAACTTAAGATTTTAAAGGTTTGGAATCAGAATACTGCAGCTTCCATGCTGTTGTTTTGTTTTTTTTTGTGTGTGTGTGTTTGGTTTTTTTGTTTTTTTTTTTTTGGTTTCACTTAAATTTTGTTTTTGGGGGAGAGTGCAAGGGGATGGGGGGATGAGTGGGATCAGGTTGCATGATGTGAAATCCACAAACAATTAGTACAAAGTTAAAAAATTCTTGGTTAGCATGCATTAATTCTATATGTTATATGCATATTATATGCTAGTTAACATATAAATATATACAAACCCAATTATTGATGCCTAGATAACAGTTAATATATTTTTTAATATGTAATTCTATATTTTAATCTCATTTGTCAATATCTATGCATTTAATGTTGTATTTAAAATATTTTCTGTACCAATGTCTTGAAGATTTGTTTTCCTCTAATATTGTCAGTCTTAATATTTAGTTCTTTGATCCATTTCAAATTGAGTTTTGTGCAGGGTGAGAGATGGCCTCATGTTTAAATCTTCTGTGTTTAGATGTCTACTTTTCCAGCACCACCCTTTATTGGAAAGACTTCTCCATTCTTCAGTGAATATTTTGGGGCCTTGTCAAGAATTACTTTGGCTGCAGACAGTATATTTCAGGGATCAGTATTGAGCTCCATTCATTTGTGTGTCTGTTTTTATTCAGACCTCACATTATGTTGCCGACTCCGATTGTATAGTGTAGCTATTTCTTAAATTCAGGTATTGTGATGTCTCAAGCTTTGTTCAATTGTTCAGATTTTTTTTTGTGTGTGTGTTTCTGCACTAACTTTTAGGATTATTTTTTATAGCTTCATGAAGGATACCATTGGCATTTTGACAGGGATTGCATTGAATTTGTAAATTGCTTTGGGGAGCTATGGATATTTTAACTATTAATTCTTTCAATACTTGAACAGGGGAAAATTTTCAGTATTTTTATGTCTTTCATTCTTTGTTAAGATTTTGTACTATTTATTGTAGAATTCTTTTACTTCCTTGGTTAAATTTGTTTCTGGGCTTTTATTTTATAGCTATTGTTATGAGCGTGCTCTCCTGATTTTCTCACCTTTCTCTCTGGTGTATTAAAATGCTTGAGTCAGCTAGCTATAAAGTTCAATAGTAGAGCATTTTCCTAACATTTGTAACACCCTGGGTTTGATTCCCAGGACCACCAAAAATCAAATTCAAATGCTGTGGAGGCACTTTGTTTTCTTGTGAGAGAGGATATGATACGATCGTATCGTAATGGTACGATAGCTCTAGAACTCATTGTGTAGCAAGGCTCACCTCGATCTACTGATCCACTTGCCTCAACTCCCCAAGCATTGCAATTACAGGTTTGTGCCATTGTGCCTGGTTGCAGTGAGTTTTGTATGTTGGCTTTGTATCCTGCAACATTATTGAATTCTTTTATTTTTGGTTGTGAGCCTAGCCTTTAACGGCTGAGCCATCTCTCCAGCCCTTGAATTCTTTTATTAGTTCTAATAGTCTTCTGGTGAAGTTTTTAGGATTTTCTGCATGTAGTGTTAGATCATCTACAAATTAGGAAAGTTCGACTTCATCCCTGTCTAGTTGTATATCCTGTATTTCTTTCTCATGTTTAATTGGTTTAACAAAAATTTCTGGCACTGTATTCAATGAAAGTTATAAGCGTAGACACCCTCTTCTTGATGACCAGTACTTCTGTGTACTGTGGCGAGATTTTATAATTGTAATTGAGTCATTATGAGATGCAAATTCTGTTCTCATTATCTACCATTCTGTCTTTAATCTCATTTAACAAATTTTTTTAGGCTATTTCAGTCCTAGAATCTCAGTTTTTTATTTTCCTGAATTTTTTGTTGGCTTTATGGATATTGCTTAGTGTTATATTCCTTGCAAGCATGGTTATAAGTACTACTTTAAAATCTTTGCCTACCAATTCAAACATCTGACCTACTGTGAAGTTCATGTACATTCACTACATTTTTTGTCTTCCTACCCCAAGAATGGAGCACACATTTTATGGATTTGTTTGTCTATGTAGTATATAAAAAAAATCTATCCTGGGCCTGATGAATATCATACTGATAATACAATTGTGTTATCTCCAGTAATATGATCTTAAGCCTTTGTTTTAGCAGTGTATTAACTTGGCTTGAGGTTGCAGAGCACTTGTATTTAGGCGGGCAGCTGAAATTTTGATTTCATGCTTTCATTCTTAGTTATTTAGAATTTGCTGTTCTTAAGATGATTTAAGATTCAGACAGAGCTTTTTACATATACAATTTTTTGATATCACAGAGTTGGGCATATAGCTTAGTGGTTTAGCACTTACCTCGAATTTTTGGATATCATCTTTGACTTTTTCTTACAGGATTCACCTTTCATTGTCTTTTTTCCAGTTGGTCTTTGATGGTTTTTCTAATCGGAGAGTTTTTTGTTAGGTTTATCTGTTCTGGGTGTACAGTCTTGAGTTTACCTGTGGAATGGAAGCTTATAAAATGCCAGCTTTCTCATTACTGCTTACTTTTCAATAATTTGTATCCCATCCCACCCCCAGCAAAATCTTGCTTTTGGTCGCTTTCCTGGGCCTTCTTATAGTTGTTTTAGGTATCTATAGGATTATGAGTCTACTAGAAGAATTCTTGTCAATACTCTGACCAGGTCTCTAAATTCATTACTTCTTAGCACATAATGTATCATACCTAATAAAATGATTCATTTTATGTGATTCACTGGGTTGGAATGAGTTAATGGTCTTACTTGTATGTTGAGAAAATAGAAACAATAGTGGATAGATAAAAGAGATCCTAAGGATAATGAAAACACTGTTTTTATGGATCCTGTTGTTAAATACATTTGATTTGTTCTGTTATTTGAGGAGACTTAAGGCTTTATTTGAATGTTTGAGACTCTTGTTTTCCTCTTCCTCGTCCCCTGTGGGGCTGTTTATCTGTTCTAGCATCTCAGGAGACCGAGGCACATTGAGTGCTGGACTTTAGAAGTTCAAGACTAGTCTGAGTAACACAGGGAGCCTCTATTGCAAAAACATCCAAAGACAACAGCAAAACAGCAAGCCTTTTACTTGCTAACGTGTGTGTGTGTGTGTGTGTGTGTGTGTGTATGTGTTGCACTCACCTGTGTAAGCAAATGTGCAAGCCAGACATTCATGTGAGGATGTCTTCCTCAGTCAGTTTTCTATTTTACTTTCTGAGAGAGATTCTCTCATTGACTTTAGAGCTCACCGTTTGACTAGATCAGTCAGCAAGCAGGTTCCAGAATCTGCCACAATTCACCTGTCTCCACCCCTCAGTGCTGAAGTTATAGATGTTGGCCACCATGCCCAGCTTTGGATGTGAGTGCTTGGGATCTGAATTTTGGTCCTCATGTTTTCATGACGAGCACCCTACCCACTGAGCCGTCCTCCTGACCTCTATTTGCTAACGTTTTTTTCCTTAGCATGAACACAGCATGTTGTATCTAAAGTCATATGTTGTACATAAAGTCAGATGATTAAAGTAACATATCAGTAATCACACACTTCTTTTTTTCTCTCTGTCTCCTCCAGCCGAATACCTGAAGATACTTCCTCAGCAAATTTACATTGTAGAAATATTGCTAATTATAGTTAAGATTATAGTCTTAAATTTTACTCAACTTACATGACAATCTTTTATCCTATTATATGTAGCTCAGAAGTTCTCCTCTAACATTTTAATTGTACCTTAATTTCCTTCAAGATTGACACCATCTATATTTCTTCCTATAATTTTAAGTGAGAGTGATCATGTATCTTTCATATACTTGCTTTGCACAATTAATTTTGGGTTCTAGAATTGAAACTAAGTAATTTTGAGTAATTTCGAAGGTCAAATTACATTTTTAACTAAAGGCAGACTAAATCTATTTAATAAACTCTGTTCATCGTAGGTCCAGATCAAGACCTCGTCCACGTTCCCACAGTCGAAGCAGTGAAAGGTCCAGTCACAGAAGAACCCGTAGCAGGTCTAGGGAGAGAGAGCGACGGAAAGCCCGGGACAAAGAGAAGAGAGAGAAGGAGAAGGAGAAAGGCAAGGACAAAGAAGTGCACGGCATCAAACGGGGGTGAGTTGATGAGACTGCTGCGGTGAGGAGTGGGGATTCCACAGCAGTCTGCAAACCCAACTGCTGCTCTGAGTGCTTCCTGTTCCCACCGGTGTGGGTAAACTCCTTTCAGAGTGAACGAAGGGAAGGGCTTGCAGGATCTTCCATGTTTCTTGAAGTAATTTTTCTCTAAAAAATTATTTAGTTAATTTTAATAACAGCTTGTAACTCTTCTTACATCATTTTCTGGTTTTTTTTTTGTCTTTATTTTTAAAAAGAATTTTTAAAAAAAAATCATGTATATGTGTGTGTCTGCATGGTGGTACATGCATGTCTTAGGAGGGTCTCTATTGCTGTGAAGAGACACTATGACCATAGTAACTCTTATAAAGAAAAATATTTAATTGAGGTGGTGGCTTACAGTTTTAGAGGTTCAGTCCATTCTCATCATGGCAGGGAGCATGGCAGCGAGCAGGCAGATGTGGTATTGGAGGAGTAACTGAGAGTCCTGCATCTTGTAGGCAACAGGAAGTTAGGTGAAATAATGGATGGTATCCTGAGCATAGGAAACCTCAAAGTCTGCCCCCACAGTGATACGCTTTCTCTAACAAGGCCATGCCCACTCTGACAAAGCCACACTTTCTAAAAGTGCCACTCCATATGAGACTATGGGGCCAATTACATTCAAACTACCACAGTACACTTGTGTTCAGGTACCCAAGAAGGCCAGAGAGGGTATGAGGGGGGCATCTGATACTCTGTAACTAGAATTACTGGCTCTGGTCCTCTCTAAGAGTTTCAAGTTCTCCTAACTCCTGAGCTGTGCTCCAGATCCTTTATGCTTAACTTTTATGTCATATTTACAGTAGTGGTGTGGAGCCCTGTCTGGATTGTTGGCTTTTAAAGACTTTCTGAAATGTTAATCTTGTGGCAAAAGTTGAAAAGATGAGTAAATTATTATGTAATTTTTCTTGATCATCCACTACTATCCTAGAAAAATTAAAGTTCTACTCTTAGAAAGTTATAAGAAAGGAGATAGGGGTTAGATATTATATAATTTCTTTTCTCATTGCTTTTCTCATACCTGACATTTATAACATTTGCTTTCTAAGAATATTTTATCTTTTAACCATCGGTACATGTTTTTCTTGCTTCTGTTCATTTTTCTCCCAAATTTTAAGAACTTATAGGTATCTTATTCTTAGACAATTGTTCTTAGAAGGTGAAATTTCTCTAACATGAAAACATTTTTCTTCTTACTATTATTGTATTGAAATAAGATCTAACATTATTTTGTTAAACTATTTTTTTTGAGAACTTCACACATGAGCACATCTAAATCACTCTTGCCTCTCCCTCCCCCCAACTCCTCCTTTGTCCCCCAACCCCCTCCCACATTCATGGCTGCTTCTTTAATTATTGTTGTTAAATTGCATGTATGTACAACATATTGAGTCCATTTAGTGTTGCTCATATGTACATGTGTCCAAGACTAAATATTTGGAATTGAACAACCTATGTGGGAGCTTATCCCTGGAAACAATTGTTTCTTCCTCTCTCAGCAGCCAGTGACTGTAATTCTTCATCTAGGGATGAAATCTTGAAGAATTTCTCCTATCCATATTGGCATGTTAACTGATGTTATTATGCAAATCTTATACAGGAAGCATATTGTTGAGGTTCTTTGGTTCAGCTCCCCTCTTATATGTAGAAGACATCTCACAGCAGGGCTCCAGTCCTCTGGCCCTTGGAGTCCTTCCTGCCACTCTTCTGTGATGCTCCCTAAGGCTTAGGTGGAAGAGTTGAATTGCAGATGTGTCACTTGGGGTGTGGCACGCTGTGATCACTTACTCTCTGAATTTTGGCCACTTGTGGATCTCTATAGTAGTCTCCATCTATGCAAAAAGAAATACTTTCAATGAGAGGTGAGGGGCCACATTGTAGGTGTATGTATAACTATTTAGAATAAAATTAGAAATTATATTGGTTAAGGAAAATGGCAGTAATAGGTTCTCTTCTAGGGTCTCTGACCTTCCAGCCACAGTTATTAACAAGTTTTACAGTACCATGCATGTATTCCTTCCCATTGAATACGCCTTGAGTCCAATTATACACTTGTTGGTCACCCCCAAGATAATATACCATTATTGTTTCACTGGGGATATCTTACCACTTATATCTCAGACTATTACTGAAAGACAATGCTCAGAAATTTGAAACATCACAGGGTCTCATACTTGCAACTTGGTGTGATGATGCTGAACATTATGTATCCCAGCAGCATCACTCATGGATTAGTATATGAGGTTTCTTTACCAGCATCTTGATCCACATGCAATAATATATAGTTAACCTCTTTAGAACATCTTTTGGAGCAGTTTAGAAAATTGTAAATAGGCACCATTCTACTGTTCTGAAATCAAAGTGCCATCTTCAAGAGTAGAATACAAATGGACTTAATTTAAATCCATCGTCAATCATTATTTAAATCACTATGCAGAAAAAGAACAATTGCTTTTGTGGTGGTTATTGAATACTGATATATTTTGAATGTCTTTTCTCCCCAGCCCACCAAATTAGATATTTGGAGATTTGGTGCAGTATTGTTAGGACATAAGATCTTTTCAGAGGTGATTAAGCCAAGAAGACTTTGCTTTATTAAATGGATTAATATTTTTATGGCAGAGTGGGATTTGTTACTGAAGTAGTAGATTACCTGAAGTATTTTCTTGACCTCTGTTTACCTTTCTGTTATGAAATAGCAAAGAAAGCCCTTCCAGAAGCCAGCCAGCCATGTGTGACTACTTGGTCTCTAAATTCTATATCAATAAGTTTCTGTTCATTTTAAAGAATCAGGTCTTTGGGATTCTACTGCAGTTGCACAGAACAGAGCAAGACATCAACTACAACGTTATCATGTTACTATGAGTCAAGCTAGGATTCATGAGGAGCAGTTAGTTTTCCTAAGATGATCTGCCCTGCGGAGGGTTTTGCCATTATCTCTTTACTAGTGCCTCAGTAGACAAGATACTGCTCTAGGTTAAACACCAAGGTTTCTGGAATAATCTGCTCCAACATTTGGACTTAAGTTTATACATTCTAATGATAACTTTCTGAACTTTATACTTTCTGATAAAGTTAAGAATTTCTGTCTGATTATATAATTGATTCTTCTGTAAAATGGGAAGTTGGTACTTTAAAAGCTTTAAGCATAGAAGCAGGTGTAAGAGCACTGTTACAATATAATAATCATAACTTAGGGATATAAGGTACACATCAACCTTGGCAGCGTTCCAGTGTTTGCAACTTTGAATTCCATGTGTAATTCCTGTTGAGAACGTATTTTCCCCCCTCTACCTGATGTTTGGCAGAAAATGTTGGAAGTGATTTGAGAAAGCTGGACTCTGAGTTTTGACAGCAGTTGCATACTTACAAAGCCTGTCATGTTTTTCCTTACCTCTTACTTCTTTATGCAGCAGGAAGTCACTTATGCTAATTTACTCTAATTTGCATATAGGTTATAGAGTTCTGTGGTGCAGAGCATGCTTAGAACTCCTTTTAAGTGTCTGTTTGGATCAAAGCAGGGCTGTGTGATAGCTGTTGTCTGACACCAAGCTGTGTGGTGTTGTTTTCATTAAACATTTATCACACTTCCAATGTGACAGCAGGCAACTTTGTGCCAAGATAACATGTTTTCATGCAAAATTTATTGAAAAAGATGAGACTTTGTAAAAAGATCTTGTTGCCTTTCACCAGTGGCGAAGGGTAAATGTTTGGTTAGAAAGTAGTATACCTTGAACACGTGTCATCGTGACAAAAAGAAGCTTCATACTGGTAGCTTTATTAAGCAGGTAAACAAATCTATCTTTAAAGAAATACATGCTCTGGACTCTTCTCTTTCAAATTAAAGTTTTTGTGATTTTCTTGTTTATTGATTTTCACAACTGTGGCCTATTCTGTTGGGTATATGTTTATGTTATAATGAAATATCACATCCTGGTTCCCACTATGTAAGTTTGAGTGTTAGATTTAATTCAACCAAAACAACTTGTCAATTTTTCAAAAAGATGAGGTCAAGAAAGGGAGCATACTATGACACAAAAGCAAAACTAGATAAAAGCTTGATTAGTTCTCCCTCGGGCCAACACCTTTCTCTTATTCATTATATTAATATAGTTTAATTATTACATAGTTAAATATTACATACTATCCAAATCCAATGGATTTGACATAGATTATGCCTGATGAAGGTTTTAATGGCAGAAATTGTAGGTTTATGTTTTTTAAGGTGATTGCCTGGCCATGAAAAGCCTTAAAACAGTGCTTCTCCACCTTATGCTGTGGCCCTTTAATACAGTTGCTCATTTTGTGGCCTGTGGGCATGTCTACACAGGGTGTTGACTTGATTAATGGTCCTTGCAGAAAGGCCCAGCTCACTGTAGGCAGTGTCACCCCTGGGTGGGTGCTCCCGGGTGTAGAAGAAAGCAAACTGAGCATGGCATGGGAGCAAGTCATGGGGAGCCATGCAGGGAGCAGTGGTTCCCCTATGGTCTCTACCTCCGTTCCTGCCTCTAGGTTCCTTCCTTGAGTTTCTAACTTGTCTTTCCTCAACAATGGTATGCAGGAGTAAGCCAAATAGACCTTTTCCTTTTTGACAGTGGTTTTGCTCAGTGTTATCATAGCATCAGAATGCAAACCAGGACTATACTTTTTCCTCACTTCTTTGTCTTCGTGAAGGTTGCCCCCTCAGCATGAAATACTTTTTTCTCTACCTTTCTTCATTTCCAGCTCATCTTTTAGATGTTGATTCATTCATAAAATAGTCCCTGCTCCTCAAGAGTAAGCTAAGTAACCGTCTTGTTAGCTACTAATAGAATTTTGCCAAATCTGAAGAGAATTTTGTAATTTTGTAACTATAAAGTACCTTGCATATCTTAGTCAAAATTGTATTTATTTAGATTTATTTATTAAGTACACATTTATATAATGAATAATAGATTATTTTAGATGCTGTTTATAGGTAAATCAGGTAAGTATTTAAACATTTTTAAATGATAAAATTGACTTGTTGGTACTGATAAAATTGACTTGTTGGTATTAGACATATAACCACCCTTTTGTACTGCTTCATGCCTGCTCACTAGTACATGTGCAAACACACATATTCACAGTACCTTCAAATCTTAAGACTACATTAAAACAATTCTAGCTGAGTTACTCTATCTCTTTTTCTATTTTAAATATTGCCAATCATGCTGTCATTAATTTTGTATAGTATCTGTTGTTTAAAAAAAACACTTCCAGGATGAATATTTTAGATACTGATTAAAATACTAGTTCTCACTGATAATTTTCATGCCTGCCCTAATTGATTTTAGTATTTCTACTCTCTTGATTCAGTACATGGTTACAGGACAAAATATCAGAGTTAAATAGACTATTCCATCAAGATTTTTAACAGAAAGCCTTAATACTTGCCTTCAGCTCATTTATATGAAACTTTGAAGCTGAAGATTCTGCACTGTTGTTAGAGGGTGTAGAGGGAATAAACTTGGAATGCTACCCAAGTTCTTTATAAACAGTAAACAAGCAGGCCTTCTAAAACCTGAGGTGTCACTCATGAATCACCCATTACGAGCCTAATGTATATCTCACTGTAAAGCACTTTGAGTGTCCCAGTTGTGAATTATGCTAAACCAAATAGAAGCAGTCTTACCGCTATTTTTAAATAACTCAAGTTTATTTGTATCTCTTCAACTTTCTTCCTAGTTTGGTGATCATTGGAGTGACAGCTCCAAAACAGAACAGATTGGAATAAAACATAAACCTATGATGGATCAGTTAGGGAAATGTTGATCAGCACTGGTAGGAAGTCGGAAATTTGTTCAGGAGTAGTGGCAGAAACCTGGCAGGTGAGCACTGGGAAGAGAGACATCACTGTGAGTTTGATACTAGCCGGGATCACATAGCAAGTTCCAAAGTGGCCAGGGCTGTATAGTGATGTCCTGTCTCAACACACACTCTGGGGTGGGGAAGCGCTTGAGGAAAAGAAGGGGAAGGAAGGAAGGAGGGAGGGAGAGAAAATAAGGGCATCAAGAGTTTAACTTCCTTTGATAAAGCAGAAAAGATAGAAACGTCTGGTGTTTCTGACTCTCAGTGTGTTATACAGGGCAGGTCATAAGTGATTGGTTTAAATGTTCTTGACATCCTTGTGATGGAAATGAGCATAGCCAGATGATAGTAATAATTGGATGTTGCTATGAGCTATACTTTTCCACTATAGCAGAGTAGGTTGTAACAAACTATTCATGTAAGTGGTGGTTATGTATCTTAGATTTCAAGGCACTGAAATTATATGATAAAAGAAAAGCTCCAGATGGTTTCACTGATTCTAATGCTTTTCATTTAGTGCTAAGGCTATAATCCATGGATTCTGAGATTGGATATAACTATAGGAAGATAGACATGCATCTCAGCTGGACCTGTGGGTACAGACCTAGAGCACTTATAAATGCCATTACATATGTGATGATGTCAGCAGGTGCATTTAGGGAAATGTAAGAATGAGTGCTACTATTTAAATTCTCCTTGAACTCCTCCTACAACCGATTTTGAAATGGCAACTTTTGGCCCTTGTGGAATATGCCAGACTGTTGACAGGCCACCTGAAAGTATCACTGAAAGCCAATTTGATTGCCATGTTGCAGTCTTTGCTTTAAAATAAAAACAAAGGAGGTGAATAAAAAGAGAAAGTGGTAGATGTAAGATTTTGAAAATGTGCGCTTCAATAAGTGAGATATGAAATTATTTATAATGTAACTACTTATAAATTAATTATACTTAGTCAAAATTGATAAGCAACAAATTGGCAAGTCACCATTCAGTTATTTAATCTGTAAATTAAGGTCTTTAAATTTTAATCTATCAACTAATTATTGTAGCTTCATTATTAATCAGAAATATTTTTAGCTTAATCTAAAAAGAAAGAGATTAACTGATATATTGCAGATATATCTGCAGATGCTTCCAAAGCTGACAAATCAATGTCTATATATACATATACACATATACATATCCATACATACACATACACACACACATAATGTTTTGCTTTGTTTTGGGAAGTGATCTCACACCGTGGCCAAGACTGGCTTTGAATTTTCCTTGTGTAATTTCTTTTTCCATTCCTGCAAATGTAAATGGATTTTGCTCTTTCTTGATATATCACTGAAATTACATAGCATTAGTTTTGTATGGCACTTCTTTTACTGAGCACAGTGCTTCTGTGATGCATTCATATTGCTCATGTTTCAGTATGTTACATAATATTGCCAAGTAGTACTGTATTGTATGAATATGCCACAAATTATTATCCATGTACCAGTTAATGACTTGACAGTATATTCTTTGTTCAGCACTTCAGAAAGAATTTGTAAGGTTTGTATTCTTTCTTCTATAATCAGTTGGTATAATTTCTAAGCAAACCCATCTAACCTAAAGGTTTTTGTCAATTTAATTCTCTTATACTTAGAGGAATAATGAAAGGCTTAGGCAGTTTGTTGGGACCTGTTTCATGGCTCATATACAGCTGTCTTGTCCTCCCACGGCTGACTGGATGGCTCTTAGGAGGCTCTGTTATAAGTACACGAATCCTGATCTCCTGCTTCCTGCCATCACATTGTAGATATTAATGTAGAGGTTTTAGAGAGACAAACATCTAGTCCACAGCAAATCAGCTTTCTGTTGTTTTTCTTTTTTTAATGGGAAAGTTGTGTTTTGTGAACAAACACAAACAAAAAAGGAGACGCGACTGGGATTCATGATGTGAAATTCACGAAGAATCAATAAAAAGTTATGTTTTAAACATGTATTTTTTTAAAAAGGAGATGCTAAAAAAGAGCATGAGAAACACATACTCATACAAGTGTACACACACACACACACACACACACACACACACACACAGAGGACATACAAACTGCATAATAGAAACTATAATATACAAGCAAAAGACCAGTAAGGTAAAAATAAAGCAAAACAAATAAAATCTAAAAACAAAAGGCCAAATAAAACAATATGGGACAAAAAAAAATCTTCAGAAATACTTTTGAGTTTGTGTTATGTTGACCTTCTACTGCTTAGCTTGGGGCCTGCCCTTACGTGTGTTTTATATACCCATTGACACTCCCTTGAAGGAAGTAATTTTCCCTTTGTAAGTGGTTATTAATGGGAGATAGCTTCTTGGCTGGGTATGGGAGCTCCTGCCTATTTCCCCATCTCAGTGCTGGGACTCTGTTTAGTTTGGATCTGTGCTGGCCCTGTAAATTCTGCTATAGTCTGAGTTCTTCTGTGCTTCAGCCCTATTGTGTTTAGAAGACACTGTTTCCTTGGTGTCCTTCTTGCCCTCTGACTGTTAGAATCTTTCTGCCTCCTCTTCCACATAGTTCCCTGAACTCAGAGGGAAGGAATTTAATGAAAACATCCATTTAAGGTGCGCATTGTCCAGTTGTGGGTCTCTGTATTAGTTCCCATCAATTGCAGGAGCATGCTTCTCTGATGATGGCTGAGTGAGACACTGATTTATGAGTATAGAAAAATGTCATTAGAAGTCATTTTATTGCTACATTTCTTCTCAGAACAATAGTATTTGGATTTCCCCTGGGTCCCTAGGCTGTTTAGTACCAGGTTTGTGGCCACGGAAGCAGTGTCAGGCGTGGCTTCCATCTCAGAAAGAAGGCTTTAAATCTAATTATATAGTGGTTAGTTACTCCCACAACTTTTGTGCAACTGTTGTACCAGCAGGCAGGTCACCACTGGAGATGGAAGGGTTTGTAGCTGGGTTGGTGTTGACCTTTTTCCTCTGGTAGCTTGCAGAGTACCTTCTAGTACCATGAACACTAGTCCTTAGGGGTGAAGGCTCTGTTTAGGGATCAGACCAACTTCTGCATGTACAGTGAAATATGGAGGTGTTGTTTTCAGCAATAGGGCCTTACCATCAGTTCACTGAGAGTAACCAATAGCTTTGGCAATAGCTGGCGTATTTGTGGCTTCTGTGGGGCCTTTTGACCAACAACTCAGTTAGATGTAACCTATTTCTGACACTAGAGGTTAAACTTGGTAGTGAGAGATAGTCTAGTTAGGACTTTGTCGTCATTCCCCCCCCCCCCCCCGGGCTCTTTTTGGTAATTTCATTTAGATTTCTTTCATAAATATATATTTTAAGAAGCTTTTTCTGTAGTAGGTTTCTGAATGATCTCTCAAATGCCTTTTAATGTTAGCTGAACCTCCTTTCATTCTCTCCCTTACCCTTATCTTTCCTCTCCCTCTTTTTAATCCCCCTGTTTCAGTCTCTCTGCTGGCTATAACTATATAATCTATTTCCTCTTGCTTGGGAGAGCCTCCCCTCCCCACTAACTCTTTATTCCTAACCTCTGTCGTTATTCAGATAGTAGCATACCTACTGAAGGCTTAAAATATGACATCTATATATAAGAGATTACATGCCATGTTTGTCTTTTGGGGTATGGGTTACTTCACTCACAATTGCTGTGAGATATCTTTCTATATGCTGTGAATATGTGTTGCTCTGATTGGTTAATAAATAAAGCTGCATTGACCTATGGCAGGGCAGGATGGAGCCAGGTATGAAAATCCAAGAGAGATAGTGAAAGGAGAAAGGAGAGTAAGGGGAGACGCCAAACCACCATTGCAGGAGCAGCATGTGATGGGATGCAGGTCAAGCCATGGGATATGTGGCAATACATAGACTAATAGTGATGGGTTGAGTTAAGTTATAAGAGCTAGCTAGTAAGAAGTCTGAGCCATAGGCCATACAGTCGGTAATTAGTATAAGCTTCTGGGTGATTATTTTATAAGTGGCTGCAGGACCTCAGGGCTGGGTGGGACACAGGAAAACTTCCAGCTACACACAACGTTTTTTTGTTTTTTAAGTTCCATCCATTTAACTGCAAATTTCATAATTTCATTTTTTTTGGAGCTGAAAATATCACATAGTAAAATAAATATATCACATTTTCTTATCTATTTCTCTGTTGATGAACATCTAGTCTGTTTTCAATTCCTGGCCATTATGAATAGAATATCATTTAATATACTTGAGCAAGAATCTCTGTAATAAGATGTAGACTTTTTTTTGGTATAGGCACAAGAGTGGTATAGCTGGGTGTTGAGGTATATCTATTCCGAGCTTCCTGAGGAACTGCCACACTGGTTGCCATAGTGTACCTATAAGTTTACACTCCTAGCAGCAATAGATGAGTGTTCCCTTTACTCCACATCCCTGTCAGCATGAGCTGTCACTTAAGTTACTGATCTTAGCCATTCTGACAGCTATAAGATTGGAATCTGAAAGCAGTTTTGAGTTGCAGTTCCTTGATGGCTAAGGATGTTGAACTTTTTAAGTGTTTTTCAGTCATTTGTGTTTCATCTTTTGAGAACTCTGTTTAGTTCTGTGCCTCTTTTTTTTTTTTTTTTTTTTTTTTTTTTTTTTTTTTTTTTTTGGTGTTTCGAGACTGTTTCTTCGAGTAGTTTTGGTGCCTGTCCTGGATTTTGCTCTGTAGTCCAGGCTGGACTCAAACTCACAGAGATCTGCCTGGCTCTGCCTCCTGAGTGCTGGGATTAAAGGCGTGCGCCACTGCTTCCTGGCCTCTGTGCCTCATTTTTTAATTCAAGTATTTGTTTTCTTGTTTTTAGTTTCTCCTACATTTTAGATATTAACTCTCTATTTAATATGGAATTGGTAAAGATCTTTTCTCATTCTGTAGATGCTTTTTTGTCTGGATAATGATGCCCTTTTCCATGCAGAAGCTTATCAGTTTCATGAGGTCCAATGTATTGCTTGTTGTTTCAGTTTCTGTACTGTCTGTGTACCTTATTCAGAAGGTCTTTTTCTTGTATAATATTAGAGGGACCAGCCTTAATATTATACATCCCAGGGGCTCAGGAGAGAGAACTACTAACGGTGAGGACTATTATCAGGAAATATAATCTCAGCACACCGAGTTCTATAGTCCACTTGCTTTATTTCCTCTGGCATAACATCCTTTATACACAGCTTCAGTTCTGTTCTCATGTCTAGCTCCTTTCTTGCCTGATTTCTCTCTATATTTATCTACTGTCCCCTCTAGGTTCTATCTTAATTCCTTCATCTAGTTTTGTCCCTTCTAGGTTCTCATCTATCTAGTTCTTTCCCCTATCAGCTCCTCTCTCGTCTCCTTCTCTCTCATCTGGCTCTTCCTCATCTTCCATCTCGTTCCTCTAGTCCTCTCTTTTAGCCCTTCAATCTAGTTCTTCCCCATCTCAGTTCGTTCCTCTCAAGTTCTTACCCATCTAGTTCTTCCATTCTCTTCTCTTCTCTCTTTTTTTTTTTGTGCCCTGGAAGTCTCGGTATATAAAGGGAGGGTCCGAGCTAAATTGTGTAAAGCTATTACTTAACGTCCACCTCTCCTAGGCGGTGTCTCCTTGTGGAATTTACCGTAAGTCAGGAGACTTGCATGTGGGCTGTTATCATTGTTAGTCCACCTGGGACTAACAATGGGCGCCCACCTGGGTGGTATTTCCTGTAGTCCTTGAAAGTGGCCAAGGGAGATAATCCAGAGATTATCCAGGGATAATCCAGGGAGATTCCAGAGAAAGCCTTTCCTGAGGCCGTTCTCCAAATACCTGGAATGTGTATGTCCAGAGAGTGATCAGTCTACACTGTTAGCCCTTCTTAGGGAAAAGTCAATTGGGAAAACTATGAAGGCACACATGATTTTCATAACAGAAGACAGCTGATCTATAACAAGCCAAGTAACACCAAAAACTTCTTGGGATTTGGCTTCCTCTGGAGGAATTCCATGATCCCTCCAGGTAGTGACTTTGCCATAACCAGCTGAGTTCTTATGATATATTCCTGCGGCCTGCAGCAGTCTTTTCCTATGCCAGTGAGTTCAAGACTGTTCCCCATATTCTCTCATCCATCAGATTCAGGGTATCTGGCTTTATGTTAAGACCCTTGATCTATTTGGAGTTGAATTTTGTGCAGGATGATAAATGTGGATCTATTTGCATTCTTCTACATTCAGACATCCAGTTAGAACAGCACCATTTATTGAAGATGCTACCTTTTTTTCCTGTATGTATTTCTGGTTTCTTTATCAGAAATCAGGTGTCCATAAGTATGTGGACTTATTTCGTGTATTTAATTCAGTTCCTTGATTGAAGTGTTCTTATGATAATACTGTGCTGTATTTATAACTGTAGCTCTGTAGTACAACTTTGAGATCAGGATGGTGACACCTCCATCAGTTCTATTATTGTTCAGGATTGTTTTAACTTTTCTGTTTTTTGTTTGTGTGTGTGTGTGTGTGTGTGTGTGTGTGTGTTTCCATATGATGCTTAAAACTGTCTTGATTTCTGTGAAGAATTATGTTGGAAAATTAATAGGGATTGTGCTGAATCTGTAGTTTGGTAGGATGGCCATTTTTGGTTGGATGGATGGTCATTTTTAGTATATTAATCCTACTGATCCATAAGCATAGAATATCTGTCAATCTTCTGATTGTAACAGATCTTTCTTTGAACCATCAGTTCCTGAAAGACGACACAGAGACTTCTTATTAAGTATAAGACTTAGACTTAGACTTGTTTGCAGCAAGTTCTTAAAACTTAAATTAACACATTTATATTAATTTATGTTCTGCCATGTGGCTTGTTACATATCCTCAGTACTTTATGTCCGATCTCCTCCACTTCTGGCTGGTGAATCTCTCAAATTAGCCAGATTCTTTCCCAGAGTTCTTATCTCTACCCAGAAGTCCCACCTGTCCTCTCCTCCCTAGCTCTTGGCTGTTTAGCTCTTTATTAAAGTAATCAGAAGGTGCGTTAGGCAGGTGAGATAAAACAGAGACACATCTTCACATAGTGTACAAAATGATTATCCCAACACTAATATCTTCATTTTCTTTCTTCAATGTCTTAAAGTTTCTATTATATAAGTTTTTCATTTGCTTGGTTAGTATTACCACAGTATTATATTTTTTGAGGCTATTGTGAAAGTATTACTTTCCTGATTTCTTTCTGAATGTATTTGCTATTAGTATAAAGCAGTGATTCTCAACCTGAAGGTTGCATATCAGATATTCTACACATTAGATTTTTATTACATTGTGATTCATAACAGTAGAAAACTTACAGTTATTAAGTAGCAACAAAATAATTTTATGGTTGGGGTCACCACAACATGAATTGCATTAAAGGATCACAGCATTATAGGAAGGTTGAGAACCACTGGAAAGGAAGACTACAGATTATTTCATGTTAATTTTGTATATGCTACCTGGCCCAAAGTGTTCCTCAGCTGTAGAAGGTTCCTTCTAGAGTTCCTAGGATCATTTATGTTTAAAACCATATCATCAACACATAAAGGTTCTTTGACTTCGTTCTTTCCTATTTGCCTCCCCTTGGTTTTCTTCAGTTGTCTTACTGCTCTAGCTAAGACTTTAAGAACTACATTGAAGATATAGGGAAAGAGTCAATACCCTTTTCCTGTTTCTGATTTTAATGGAAATGCTGTGATTTTTCTCTCCTTTTAGGTAGCTCACAACCACTGTGAATCCAGCCCAGGGAATCTAATACTCTGTTCTGCCCTTCATGGGCACCTGCATGCATGTGGGGTATTGGTCTCCTATTATCAGTGTGGGAAGATCAATATGTGATTTAAGCTGTAGAAGTGTTTTAGGGTCACTTATATAGACTATCATATCATATGCAAATACTTTGACTTCTTCCTTTCCAGTTTGTAGCCCCTTGATCTCCTTGAGTTGTTTTATTGCTCTAGCTAGGACTTCAAGTACTATATTAAATAGTTATGGAGAGAGTGAACAGCCTTATCTTGTTCCTGATTTTCGTGGAGTTGCTTTGAGTTTCTCTCCATTTAGATTGTTGTTGGCTATTGGCTTACTGCAATTCTCCTTTATTAAATTTAGGTATGTTCCTTGCATCCCTGATCTCTCCAAGACTTTAATCACAAAGGGGTATTGAATTTTGTCAAAGACTTTTCCAGCATCTAACGAGATGATCATATGTTTTTTTTCTTTCAGTTAGTTTATATGGTGGATTACATTGACATATTTTCCTATGTTGAACCATCCCTGCATCTCTGAGATGGAGCCTACTAGATTATGTTGGATGATCTTTTTGATACATGATTCTGTCTTCCATTTCTTGTATTCTCTTAGTGATGCTTGTGTCTGTAGTTCCTATATTCCTATATTCCTGCTTACATATATTATAGTTATAATATAGTTCCTATATTCCTATATTCCTGCTTACCTATATTTTCCATCTCCAAGATTCCCTCCGTTTGTGTTTTCTTTATTGCTTCTATTTCGATTTTCAAGTCTTGAACAGTTTTTTTCATTCATTTACTTTTTCTTGGCATTTCTTATGGAATTTATTACTTTCCTCTCATTGTGTTGTTCTGGATTATTATCATCAGAAAGCTGGTTTCAAGGTCATTTTCTTGAGCTTCAGCTGTGTTGGCATTCAGGGCTTGCTGTAGTAGGATGGCTGGGCTCTGGTGGTGACAGGTTGCCCTGGCTATTGTTTGTGTTCTTTACTGGCCTCCAGGCATCTGGCTTTGGAGTAATTATAGGTTTAGGTGCCCATTTCTGAGTTTGTCTTTGTTGAATGGGTGTTTTTCCCCTTGGTTTGTGTTTCCTCTCTGGTCTTCTGGCCTTATTGGCCTATAGTTCTGGGGTTAGGCATGTCCTCTGTTCCTGTAGGGTGCCTCTCCTGGGGTTCTGGAGGCCTATGTGGCCTCTGGGGTTCTGAGTGCCCACTTTGCCTCTGGGGTTTGGAGGTTCTCGGAACTGGCCTGTACTCTGGTAGAGCAGGGGCCTGGCTTTCTGGATACTGGGATGGCCTCTGGTAGAGCAGAGGACTTGGTTTCTGGGTACTGGGATGGCCTCTGGTAGAGCAGAGGACTTGGTTTCTGGGTACTGGGATGGCCTCTAGTAGAGCATAGGACTTGGTTTCTGGATACTGGGATGACCTCTAATAGAGCAGAGGACTTGGTTTCTGGGTACTGGGATGGCCTCTAGTAGAGTAGAGGACTTGGTTTCTGGATACTGGGAAGACCTCTAGTAGAGCAGAGGACTTGGTTTCTGGGTACTGGGATGGCCTCTAGTAGAGCAGAGGACTTGGTTTCTGGGTACTGGGATGGCCTCTGGTAGAGCAGGCTGCTTCAGCTGCAGTTGTGTGCCACAATATGGTGACTAGGAGAGGGGGCACTGTTGGGGGTAGGCTTGGAGGGCTCTGAGGAAGTGCTGGCCTTCTGCCTGCAGGGGCTTACCTGGGGTTCTGGGAACCTGTATGGCCTCCAGAAAAGCAGGGGGCTTCTGCTAGAGTTGTGGGCCAGGATATGGCGAGAAGAGGAAGGGGCTGTTGGGGGAAGGATGGGCAGGCTCTGAGAAAGAGTTGGAGCTTCTGTGAGCAGGGCGTGCTTTTATTTTTTTTGTTTTAATGCTGTCTTCTGCAGAACACAGTTTTCATTTTGACAAATTCTGTTTTAATAAATTGGTCTTTTATAGATGATGTGTTTGGCGATATGTAAAAATTCATTGATTTAATCCACAATATGAAGATTTTTCTCTTCTCTTTTAAATAATTATTGTTCTTCATTTTAAATTTAAGTATGATCTACTTTGAGGTATAGTTTCTTTTGTGTGTGATATTAGGCTTAGGTCAATTTTTTTTGACTATGAATGTTTTAAAGTTTTCAATTGTGGTAACACTAGTCATCAAAAAGACTTTGTCTTTACACAATCTAATTTGTTTAACAAATTAGATTTATCGTCAAGTATTTATTAAATATAACATTGCTGTGGGATGTTCTGTATGTCCTGTGGGAACCCGTTCTCTGGTTTCTCATGGCTTTACCCAGCAGGTCCGTATAGAGGATGATTAAGACCACGGGCCTGAGTGCAGGTGTCTGAGATGGTCTGCACTTGGCTGTGCTGGGGGATGGTCTGTATGGCAAATTGCTCTGATTGGTCAATAAATAAAACACTGACTGGCCAGTGGCTAGGCAGGAAGTATAGGCAGGACTAACAGAGAGGAGAAAAGAAAGAACCGGAAGGCAGAAGGAGTCACTGCCAGCCACCACCAGGACAAGCAGCATGTAAAGATGCCGGTAAGCCACGAGCCATGTGGCAAGGTGTAGATTCGTAGAAATGGGTTAATTTAAGATATAAGAACAGTTAGCAAAAAGCCTGCTGCGGCCATACAGTTTGTAAGCAATATAAGCGTTTGTGTTTACTTGGTTGGGTCTGAGTGGCTGTGGGACTAGCGGGTGAGAGAGATTTGTCCTGACTGTGGGCCAGGCAGGAAAACTCTAGCTACATAACATATATAATATAAATATAATATATATATATATATTCAAGTATTAGATCAGTTATTATGAATGATATTTTTTAAAATTTTCAGTGTCAAATCTTTCACTTTTAGTTTGTAACTTATCTATTTTGTGTGCATATCTTACCAACTTTGTATTTTATAAGATTAGAAAATTTACCTATTTGAATTTTTGGATTTTTTTTAATAGAATTCTTGCGTCTTTTTGACAATACAACCATATCATTTGCATATAGGCTGTTTTAGTTATTTATTGTTGTATTACTTTAATTTATTTTCCATGCCATATTTCTCTAGCTTGGACTCCCAATTCTGTTCTTAAAGATTTGTTTTATTTTTAGTAGTGTCTATATATCTGGGTAAGCATATACCATGTGTGTTGGGTGTACTTGCTGGCCAGCTAGAGTTGCAGAGAGTTGTGAGTTTTCTGATATGGATGCTGAGAACCAACCTCAGGTCTTCTGGAATTGCAGCAAGTGCCCTTAACTGCTAAGCCGAGCCATTTTTCCACATCCCTCCCCCACCCTAGATCTGTTTCTCTGTGAATGGTGAACAATGTCTTTTGCTTTGTTCCTGATTTGGGAGGTAACCATTCAGTCTTTCATCATGAAGAAAATACAGCTATAGATCTTTTTCTTGATATCCTTCCTGTGTTAGCTACTTTTCCACAAGTGTGATCCAAAATACTTGAAAGAAAAACTTAAAGGAGAAAACATTTGTTTTCTGGCTCATCCTTTCAGAGGGTTCAGTCCATGGTCAGTTGGCCCATAAACCAGAGCAAAACATTGAAAAGGAGTGTATGGAAGAGGAAGTTCTTCACTCTCTGGTAGACAAGAAGGAGGGAGAAAGAGAACTAGACCTTAGGGTTAGCCTTCCCAGTAACCTACTTCCTCTACCTAGGCCTATTCCCTAGGATACCTATCCAAATAACATCATCAGGAGGGGACCATATGTTCAAATCTGTGGAAGGTATTTTCTATATGAACCATAATATGCACACTGAAGAAGTTTCTTTATGTTTGTACTTTGCTGAGCATGTGTATTTTATTGCAGATGCTTAATATGTCAAATGTATTTCTTGCAACAACAAATTTCTATCTTTTTTTCTCAACTGCTGATCTGATATGTTCATTTACTTTTGAATAGTGAATCATCTTTGCATTCCTAGGATAAACCTCATTTGATTGTGATTTGTTGCTCGATTCAATTTGCTCATTTATTTTTGTATTTTTTATCTTCTTTTGTTATCAGAATAATGCTTACCTCATACAATAAGATGAAAAGTATTCATTTTCTTGAAATATCTAGAATTAAAAATTTGTGTTAAATGTTTAATAGGTTTAGCAAATAGAACAATCTTATTATGGTTTTTTCTATAGATAGGGGGTTCTATCTATTCTTTAAATCATTATTGATTTAGAAACATTTATTCAGATGATCTATTTCTTATTATGTTAATGTGGGCAGTTTTGGATGATTTAAACTACAGAGAACTTCCCAGTCTTCTTCGTGTATCCTTTTACTGTGTTCTCATATCTTGATTTTCTTTGTAACTATTACTAGAGGGTTTCATTGATTTTTTTCTATTGTTTTTATTGTTTAATAGATTTCTACTCTTTATTATTTTTCATTGTTTCATATTTGTTTTCTTGCTCTTTAAGGTAGGAACTTAGATTATTGACTTGACTCCATTATTTTCTAAAGCAGCATTTGAGAATATAAATGTCCTCCTAGGCACATTTTTAGCTGTATCTCGCAAATTAGCACTAGTTTAGCTACATTCCAACAATTCTCATAGTCATTCAATTAAACATTTTTAGTTTTCTTTGTAATTTCCCTTTTAATTATGTAAATTATTTAGGTGTGAGATGCTAGATTTCTAATGTCTCTTCCTTTTATGTCTTTATTATTGACTTCTAGTTTTATTCCATTATGATAAAAACATGTTGTATGACTAGTTCTTACAGATGATCACAGGTTTCCATTATGAGTCAGGAAATGGTCAGTCCCATTGAACATTCCAGATATTTTATGTACTAGCTGGATTATGTATTACATAAATGGTAGATCAAGTCACGCTTCTGGTGCTATTTTCTGTAGTTTATCTCGACTCATTTCTATTCACTTCTCAATAATTACTAATAGACATGTTGAATTCTCTACTTGTTCCTTATATGTCTTTTTTCTTTTGGTTTTAGGTTTTGATATTTGAATTTTTGAGCATTCCATTTTGGGGGGAAGGTTATTTGTCTTATATACATTTAACATTGCATCTTCTTGGTTATTTGACTTTTCATCTCCTTAGTAACTTTATTGATTCAAAATGTGTATTGTCTGATATTAATATAGCCACTCTCAATGTTTTTTGATGAATTCACACATGGTATGTCATTGTTTATCTTTTATCATGCCTTTCATGTATTGTTTGAAATGAGTTTCTTGTATATAGATATGTATGTTATTTTTAAGTCACTCTGATAATCACTCTCATTTACTTAATGTAGGTGTGCCATTTAATGTAATGTTTTATATATTGAGGTTTATCCCTATCATTTTATTACTAAATTTCTATTGTGTCTATTTTTATTTCTACTTTTCAGTTCTTGAATTTTATGGTTTGTTTGAAAAGCTTATAATATTTCATCTTCATTTCTCTATTGTGTTTTTATTTCATTTGTCCCTTTAAAACTTTTTGAGACAAGGTCTTATGTGATCTCAAGTGACTTTGAAGTTATGTATCCAAGGCTGGCCTTGAACTCCTGATCCTCCTGCCTCTATCTCTCAAGAGCTGGAATTATAGGTGTGTGGTACCATACCTCCCTTGAATTTTAAAATATATCTGTAGTCATTACTTGTTCTCTCTCTCTCTCTCTCTCTCTCTCTCTCTCTCTCTCTCTCTCTCTCTCTCTCCCTAGAAACTCTAATACATTCATACATTCCTTAAGGATATAGATATTCTGAAAAATGAGCCAGTAGCAAACTTAGATGATGTAGGTCAGTTACTTGACATAGTCTACTGACATACTCAAGAGAAGAAGTAACATGATATATATAAGGCTGTTGGTTGTGAAGCTCAGTAAACCATTTTATAGTATAGAATTAGACCCTTTATACTTTACAATAACAATTAAAAGTATAGTGTGGCAGCTGGGTGGTGGTGGCATGTTTCTTTAATCCCAGCACTCAGGAGGCAGAGATAGGTGGATCTGTTAGTTCAAGGCCATCCTGGTCTGCAAAGTGAGTTCCATGACAGCCAGAGCTGTTACATAGAGAAACCCTATCTCGAAAAACAAAACAAAAACAACAACAACAAAAAAAGAAGTATAGTGTGTCAAATATGTAAATAGGTAACACAGTTTATTATTATTATCAAGTATAATGATATTACTTAAAACTTTATATCCTACACTTTTATGTGACTGCAGTAAAGTATGTTTGTTCACATCAGCATGATCACACACACAGGAGAAGTGGATGTGCCTTTACAGTGGCAAGGATGCACTAGGAACTTTTTGGTTCCATTGTAATTTTATGATACCACTGTCACATGTGCATTCCTGTCATTGACTAGAGTATTATACATTATATGACTGCATTATGTATTTATCTCCTTGTAGAATACTTAGCACATAGTGTCAGTTATCTCTTCAGTTGGAAAGTGAGAATGTTACTGTAATAGAAACCTTTAGTCCTCTATTCTGTGTTGTAGGTTTTGCTTGTTTGCTTGTTTTCTTTTAGTGCTGGGAGTCAAGTACAGGGCCTTTTGCATGCTATACAAGTGCTCTACTGATGATAAATATTCTCTTTCCCCATATTAGAGTTTAGTTTTTTTTACTCTTTGTATTGTGTTTATGTGCATACATGTGTTTGGTTATATGCATGTCAAGGTATGTGTATGGAGGTCAGAGGACAACTTGCAGAAGTTGATATCTCTTTCCATCCTGTGGGGCCTGGGAATTGAACTCAGGTCATCAGGCTTGGAAGAAGACATCTTTTCCATCTGAGTCATTTTCACCAGCCTGCAACACACACACACACACACACACACACATTTACATTTGTATACATAGGAAACCTTGTTGGATAATGTTAATAATTATTGGTTTCAATTGGCAAGTATATTTTAATATTTTTAAGAGATTACATTTAACATTTCCCAAGAAATTTTATAATTTGGGGCAATTTGGTTTTTCTGTGTTTTCACTATTTTTAATACTCTTCACCCTTTGTCATCTTTCATCTTTTTGAGGTTATTTTTCTGGAGCCTGAAGATCTTTTATTTTCTAAAATTCCCATTTTAAACTTTTGCCTGAAAATATCTTTTGTTCACTTTATTTTTGCTGTATTGTGTGGTGCTTATTTTTTTTTACCATATTTGAGATAGGGTGAGGTGCTTGTCTGTCACCATATTTGAGATAGGGTTTGTTTGTTGATTGCTGCTTTGTAAACCAAGCTGTCTTGTCCACACCCTTCCCGGGTCTCCTGTCTCTCGAGGTAGTAACATTGTGATTACAGGTGTGCACAACTGGACTTGGCTTCTTTAATGATTTCTAGGGGTTTGAATGTATGTATCCAGGCCTGGGCTGCAAGTGCCTCACCCACTGAGCCATCTACACAGCCCATTGTAGTATTAGAAAGTTGTCTGTATGTGATTAATTAGAAGTCAACAGATTTTTAAAATTTCAGTACCTTATAGAATAATTTGATTTTTACTGACTTAGTTACTTGAGAACAGTATATCAGCATATAGCTGCTTCAGAAGTAATTTGATTGCTTTTCTTCACACTAGTTCCTTTTACTAGTGTTACTCGATTTACCATGTCTTTGGTTTAGTTTCACTCTAGTTGTTCATGTGTGTCTTGCTTTAGCTTTCAGCTCACTGCTAAGCTCCTTGATTTTGTGAGCTGTAGTTCACTATTGATGTTGAGTTTTTACTGTCCTGTATTACAATGTTTTATATTTTCCTTCTTTTTTTGTCAATTCCAGTGTATATTTTATGTTCTTTTTATGATTTACTGTTCTCTACCAATTTTAAATTTCATTGTAATCCCTTTTACTCAATTTAGTTATTTTTATAAACTGTAACTTCATTGTATATACCGTCAGTGGATTTATTTCTGTTGTCTCTGAGTGTAATGTAGCATAATTCTAATCTAGTTTCAGCGGTTGAAGTCCTGTTTTTTTGTTGTTTTTTTTTTACACTGTCAACATTTTTCTAGTCTGAAAATCTCAAGCTAAAATACTCCAAGTTCTGTACCATTTTGAGTCCTTACCATGATGCCACCAGAAGAAAGTTCCATACCTAATCTCATGAGACTAGTTGTAGTCAAAATGAAGGTACATTACTAATGTTACATAAATTATGTTCCTATAAATATGTAAATATTTTAAAATAAAAATTCAAAAAATACTTCTGCTCTCTAGCATTTCTGATAAGGAATAGTCAACCTCCAGGATATCTTAGTAAGAAAGAGTTGATCCAAATTATGTTGATTACCATTACTAGAATAGGAATTTTCTTTCATTTTATTCCCATATACCAGAGCATCAAGAGAACAGTTTTTTTTGTTTTCCTTCTTTATATTGTGTATATAAAGTAAATTAAGACACATTCCTTTAAGGCTTCACTATTCATCATAAAAAAGCCCTTTCTCTTTTTTTGCTGTTAGGTGTTTCTGAAACAGTGCTTCACTTTGTCATGTATGTAGCTCATTTTTACTGGTGTATGCAGCTCATTGTCTTTCTGTCTTGAACTCATCATTCGTGTCTACGTGAGTCAAGAACTGAAAGAGTTATAGCTCAGGGGGGCAGGGGGAGGTACCCTGGTAGTCAGGAGCCAAGGAATACCACAAAGTCATACCACACAACAGACCTCATATAAGAGATTTATTGGGAAAGACACAGAGGGTGACTGCCTCTGCTCAGGAGAGAAGCAGCAGAGAACTGAGCAAGAGCAGGCTTTATACAGTGTTGAGGGGGGCCTTTCCAGGATGGCCTGAGAGTGGAGGGATTCTGTGGCCCGATCTTGGGGCAATTTCTGCCTTCCCAGTGCTGGAATTAAAGGCATGCACCCCTGAACCCTACTCTAAGCTTTTCTTTATTTTTCTTTTCACAAGTTGGAAACTTAGCTGGGTGGGGTCTTGCCCTGAGGTCACCACTCAATTAATTCCTTCTCTTAATCTGTTTACCTCCTTGAACACAGGACTTAATTCCATTCCACTTTTTGGTGTTTGTTTTCTCCTTAAATTTTACATTTTGTTATTTATTCTGCCCAGCTTGCTCCTTTTCATTATAATTTTTCATGAGAGTTACCATTAATAACTACACAACAGAGTCTATACTAGGAATTAATCCAAAACTTTCAGTTTAGCCTCAAGCAAACTTTATGACAAGGGCAAAATATCTTCTTCACCAAAATATTACAAGAATGATCTCTAGGCAATATGCGAAAATTCTTCTCTGTAACCTCCTGAGTAAGCCTCCCCCCCCCTCCCAGTTTATCAAATCACATTCAACACCGCTGTCTTTCATGCTAGTATGGCCCATTAAGCCGTGCTTAAATTGCTCAACAGTTTTTCTAATCCACAGTCCCAAGGTCCATATTCCTTCAAACAAAAACATAGTCAGGCCATCACACCAATACCCACTCCTGGCACCAACTTTTGTCTTAGTTAGGGTTTCTATTGTTGTGAAGAGATACCATGACCATGGCAACTCTTATAAAGGAAAACATTTAATTGGGGTGGCTCACTTAGAGTTCAGAGGTTCAGTGCATTATCTTCATAGTGGGGCATAGTGGCAGGCAGGCACACATGATGCTGGAGTAGCTGAGAGTGCTACATCTTGTAGTCAACAGGAAGTCAGCTGAAACACTGGTCAATATCTTGAGCATATGAAACCTCAAAGGCTACCCCCACAGTGATACACTTCTAACAAGGCCATACCCATGCCAACAATGTCACACCTCCTAATAGTGTCACTCCCTATGAGCTTATGGGGGCCAATTACGTTCAGATTACCACAGTATCGAAACTATGCCAAAGGGTAGGCCCAACTGTAGATGACCAACACAAAATGAACAAAATACAGTGGTATTTTTTATAGACTTTTGTCTCAAAATCCTTTGTTTGGACCTGTTAGTTACTAATCTTTAGCTTATATATTATGGTTTCTGATTTTGTGTTTTTTATGAGTTTTGTGTTTCTTATGCTTTTCATTTATTTAATTTAATTTAAATTCCAGTTTTTCTCTTTTGTTTGCCTACTTGTTTTCTTTCTTTTTTTCCTAGTTTATTTTTATTTAATCACAAAGAGTCCAACAAAGTTCCAGAATATTTGTCACACTTCACCTCTGTTTTGGTTATTATGGAATTGTGAAATTGAAAAGGCAAATAAAACAGTGCCATCTGTCATAGAGTATACCAAGCCTAATGGTCTTCTCATATGAATAGACACATATGACTGTTATTTTGATACCATATACTGAAAATTGTATATATAATGCCTTACTTTTGTCTAAAATTATGGAAAGACATCTTCCCAGAATATAGTAAAGTACCAACTTCATACTTCTCTCTCCTGATTCACAATACATCCTAGTACCTTAAGTACTGGGTTAAGTGCTGACTCCTTATGGTCCACAAAACTAACTGGGTTAAGTACTGACTCCTTGGAGGTCCACAGAACTATGCTTTTAACCCTGTTTGTTTTCTAAAGGGAGAGAAAAAGAAAGGGCATAGAATTGGGTGGGTGGGGAGGTGAGAAAGAGTTTGGGGAGGAAAATTGTGATAGATTACATGAAAAAGTTATTTTAAATTCTCTCTCTCTAGTTTTAGTTTTCTCCAAGAGATTCTCACTTAAAGATAAGCCCCCTGTCAAACAGAAAATGAACTCAATGATATTATTGTAGACTTTTTGTCTCATATTGCTTTTTTTTTTTTTTTGTCTTACTGGGCTTTTGCTTATATATTAAGGTTTCTGATTATGTATTTTTCTGATTTTGTTAATATATGCACACACACATATAGAGAGAGCAGTCTTAAAAGTACATATTGAGGAAACATTGTCATAAATAAGGCCTTGCTTGGATTAGTTGGAGACTAATATGAATAGGAAACAGAAAATAATCAAAATGGCTAGAACAGAAAGAGAGATCACAGTCTGAAATGGGGTCAGAGAAACAGGGGTTTACCTCTGCAGTGTCTTGTAAACCAGGTTAAGGATTTTGTTCTCTATCTTAAGAGTAACAGGATACCTTTGAAGTGTTTTAATCTGATGGGTGACATGATCAGATTAGTGTTTTGAAAAGATCACTCCAGCTGCACTGTGGCATACAGATTGCAGAGAGATAAGAGTGGTGAAGAGAAGCCAGATAAGGAGCACAGTAATCAGGGAGAGATGGAAAAGTAGCTTGGTCTAGGGATTTGCCATCAGACACATCAGTATGTGGACTAGAAACACTAATGGTGATCAGTTGACTGACATTATGGTCTGTGCACCAGAAAGATACTGTCACTTTTCCTAGGCTAGAGTTACTTTGGAACAAACGATGCTATAAGGGATAAAACCACACTTTTATCTTTGACGTGCCGAATTTCTAGAACCTTTAGCACATTCATGAGGGGGAATAAAGTAAGCCGGAAACCATGTAAGTGTAGTACTCAGGAGAATTTTGCTCTGGAGTCAGATTTTCAAGTCCTTTTTGTCGTTAATTCTTTAGGTATTTTACTCAGAAATAGACAATTATAGAGACTTGTAAAAAAGGGAGGCTACAGTGGCCAAAGCAATATTTCCCATATGGCATAATTAAATCACAGTCTCTACAGGATCTGATCCTTGGGCCACAACAAAGATAAGTACATTGTGCTGTGGATTACTTTGGATGCTGTTAAAACAAGTCTGGCACTATTGTTCTTACTGGAGATTGCAAAGATGAATAAGACACGGTCTTTGATCTTAAGAAACATCCATCTAGTTAGAGTCAGACACACTAATAATGAAACAATGTAGTGTGAGTACTGTGACGGAGATGTCTATTATATTAGGGATGCATGTTGAAGCACAGACAGCTAACCCCAGATTAGATAACCAGAGAAGGTTTTCTTGAAGTGGTGACAACCAAGCTATCTGGAAGAACATAGAAGAACTAGGTAGGAAAAGGAACTAGGAATGGGAAACACAAAAACAAAATTAAGGTAAGAGAGATCAAGGAATGTTATGAAAATACTTTTATAATCCTCTCCCCCACACTTTAGGTGAAATTACAATTTCATTGTTAAATACTAATAACCTAGAAGATTCCTCTGGAAACAAGAGGAAGATATCAAACATCGTTGGTTCTTCCTTTTCCCCTGTCTGCTTATTTTCCCCCTCTGTTTCCTCCTCTCCTCTCCTTTTGTGAGTAAGTGACATACTTAGGTAATATTATATAAAAGCATATGTGCAGTAAAGCCTCATCTGCCAGATCACTTCCTAAGATTGTGTGCCCTTGTTTATCCATCTGTTAGCCATTCTCTTCTCAGAGATCTTTTCATAAAACTATAAGTAAATACAATGATATGTTTTAGGGTATCTATATTTTTTAGATCTTTAGTTCATTTTGGTTAAAAAAATAAAATAAAAGGAAGATATAGGAAGTGCTACAGGAGTTTTGATTGAGAGATTTTATACCAAAGAAACAGCACTAAGCAGAAGGCATTGGTGGCCCAGGGACCACCTAGGAATGTTGGAGTAAGTAGTGTTGAGAGTAGTGATGAAGCTCTCAGCTAGTGGCAGCTGAGAAAGGAGGAATGTTATCCCTTGATTTGATGTGACCTAGCTTTAGAATCTTCCCAGGTATTTAAGACAGGATGATATTGTAGAGGCCCTAAGGGTGCAGGTTGGAGAATTGTTTAAATGTTATATGGGAGACAGAGTATAAACCCAGAGAGTTTATCCATGTAAGGAGTGACAGGAGTTAAAACAGAAGCCTAATGTCACATCTTGCTTATTCATAGCTCTTGCACAGTATCTTAGGGGCCTGGTCCAGCTTTATTCTTTCCTCTAAGTTGGGTGATCTCTGGCAAGTTAATCACTTTGTCTTCTTTTCCTTCTGCAAAGTGGCCCCAATAAACATAACTACTTCCAGGATTATTATAATTAATAGAGGAGATAATGTGTATGGAAGGGTTTGTATTGGGAAGCCATTTATTTAATCATTTGAAACTAGTAGAGAATGATATATGTCAAGTTATTCTGATAACTGGCCAATAGTTGCCTTGTAAAAGGCCGCTTGAGTTCCTTGAATTTAATCAATCTGCCGTACACAATAGGGGATTAGACTCAGTGATAACCCACACATTCCAATTCTGGGGTGATGCCTGACTTAGACATCTTTGAATCTAAAATTGTATGTTTTATAAGGTAGATTTCAGTATAAAAACTACAATTCTCTCTGGTAGTGTTAATTTCTTGATTTATATTCATTAAGGCCAATACCATTTATCTTTATATACATAACTTTATTATACATTTAAAGTTTATTTTCATATGACTACTTTCTTGTATAATTCCTTGTGTTGCTGTTTGAACCATAAAAGGTACTTATTATGTATATCTTTTTTAAAATGGTTATCTTGTACTTTTGAGACTATTGTTCGACTGCTCCTTTTAATCTGCCTATGAGGAATCCAAGCTGAATGGTAGGGAGCTGTGAAAATCCAGTTAGTGTGAGCTGTAATCTTTTTACTGGCTTCAAGTAGTTAGAGTACCATGCAGACACCCTGCAGATAACTAAGTCAGAATATACAGTAATCACCTCAACATGGATCCTGCCTTTACTGTGGTAAAACTATAGTAAAAAATCACTGACAAACGTTTACTTTTTTAGAAAAATATTGGTCATGATATCAAATAAATGAGGATTAAATATTAAAGGCTGTATTTGCAGGTAGACAACCAAGTGTTTGTGAAAAGCATCGATTTCTGAATATTTGGTATTATGCAGTGTTTATGATATTCTTTGACTGTCATAAAGAAGGAAAGCAACATTGGAGAAAAAATATTGTTAATCCTCTAATCTTTCAGTTGTCTTCTACTTATGATATTACAAATGGAAAACAAGAACTATTAAAATAATCAAGCTTTTCTCCTATAGTAAAAGACAAGAAGACAGAATATGGCTCCTCTTTTTTTTTTTTTTTTCTTATAAAGAAACTGGTTCCCCAATGCAGTTTATTGGATTTCTCAGCAAAATATTCTCTAATAACTTTGTCAAGTGATACTTTTCTAGGTTTGCAAACTGATGGGCTTTTGTTTGTTTCCAGTTAACAGATCTCCCAGTCATTAGACTTGGCATTAGAGAGATGAGGAGTATGATGAGCAGTATGCTGATACCTTGTCCTCATTCATTAGCATCCCACTTCCTAATACTGCCATCGTGATATTCCAGTGAAGCTTATAAAATAAGATATACTATTTGTTGAAGCCCATCTCCTAGTGTTGCTGTTGGGACTCTTCCCACACCAGGAGTTTATAAGTCAGAGTCATTTAGTAACCCCTGCTGTTCAGCATATTGTTCTGAAGCAGACTTAAACTTACTTGTTTGGAAAGAGTCCCAGGGTCTCCTCCAGGACAAAGTTTTCCTACAGTATGTGACTTACTCAGGTTTATTGCTTTACCTTAGGCAACTTTGCATTTCAACATGTGGATGCCCATGGTTGGTTAAAAACCGAAACCAAACCAAAACCAAACTCCAGATCCTGAGGACTTTGGTTCTACATATTAATTTTTTAAAAGCCCTTGTACTATAAAAATAATAAAATATGTCAAAAGTGGTAGAATGACCTTAATTTATCTATTTTTCACTTCCTCAGTTTTCAGTCTTTGACTGTTTTAGATGTATTATTCATAGGAATTTTTAAAAAACTGCTGATATATTACCTAACATCTTCCTGAAAGTTTCAAAACCCATTGTCCCTTGGGGAAAATTATAAGTTTGGATGTGCCTTTAAGTTAATATTATAATATTATACAATGAGTGGATTAGTATTCTTATTTACAATTGGAGCACTGCATTTGATAAAACTGGTTTTATAAAAATATTAAGACATTTGGGAGGCAGAGGCAGATGGATCTCTGAGTTTGAGGCCAGCCTTATCTACATAGTAAGCTTCAGGACAGCCAGGGCTGCACAGAGAAGCCTTGTCTCAGAAAATAAAAAACCAGACATTTGCTAATAGTATTACCATTATACAGCTTCTGATATTTGTAACCGTAATTACCTCTATTGTCAGCATCTACTTTAAGATTTGCATCTTTTGTTGTGTGCCTAGCCTTTAATGGCTGAGCCATCTCTCCAGCCCAAACTCATGAAATTTAGACCAACACCTGTGGAGCCTCCACGGGACTGGACTAGGCCCTCTGCATAAGCGAGGCAGTTGTGTAGCTTGATCTGCTTAAGGGGCCCCCTGGCAGTAGGATCAGGATCCATCCTTGGTGCATGAGCTGGCTTTTTGGAGCCCACTACCTGTGGTAGGACACCTTGCACAGCCTTGAGGCAGGGAGAGGGGCTTGGACCTGCCTCTACTGAATGTACCAGGCTCTGCTGACTCCCCATGGGAGGCCTAGTCTTCTTGGCGGAGGGGATGGGGCGTAGTTTGGAGGGGGGAGGCTGGAGGAGCGGGAAGAGGGAAGACGGGGATCTGTGATTGGTGTGTAAAATGAATAAAAAAATTTCTTAATAACAAAAAAGCAAAAAAAGATTTACATCTTAAAAACTTAAGCTGAGCTTGAGATGGTGACTGTAATTAATAACAATGTATTCTCCACTTGGAATTCCTGGGAGTTGATTTTAAGTGTTTTTAATCACAATAATGGTAATTATATGAAATGATGACTACATCAATTTCCTCAGTTCAATTATCTTGATGTGTGTGTGTGTGTGTGTGTGTGTGTGTGTGTGTGTGTGTGTGTGTGTATTTAAAAATATTTTGCTGTATAATGTCAGCAATAAGTTTTGTCAATTAAAAAAAAAGCAAGCAAGATTAATTATCATCACCAATGATATGTACTCCCAATCTCATCTCATATCTGGCTAGTGTGTATTCACTTCCTTTCCACTGATTTATGCATTCCCAAATCAGTGACTTTAGCATTCCCCGTTAAAATGCCTCATCTTACTGAGACCAAATCTTACCTCTTTTCATTATTTATCTCCTTTTTATCTTTACTTTCCTCTTACCCAAATTAATTTATTCTTTCTTACTGATAATGCTAGAGTGTCTTTGGTTGTATCATTTTGCTCCATATCTCATTACTTCCCCAGATGGTACTCTGTTCCTTTCTCTACTAAATAATAAAACACATATAGACATATAACCCCTAACCCTCGCTTGGCTTTTCCTATTTTTCAGTATTATTCAATTTCTTTGCTCTGTTTCAATAGAATTTTGGTTGACTTTCTTTTTTTTTCTCCTTTTATTTTATTTTACAATACCATTCAGTTCTACATATCAGCCACAAATTTCCTTGTTCTCCACCTTCCTGCCCTCCCTCCCCTTCCCCCCAGCCCATCCCCCATTCCCACCTTCTCCAGGGCAAAGCCTCCCCATAGGACTGAGATCGACCTGGTAGACTCAGTCCAGGCAGGTCCAGCCCTTGGTTGACTTTCTTATTTAACCTCTTATTCTCCTATCCATGTTTTAACACATAGGAAATTCTGTTCGTACTATCCCAGTAAAACTGCTCTGTTATTCAAGTGATCTGGTCTTGTCAGTTGCCTCCTGTTTAGTCAAACCCAGCAGACACTTGTTTTTACAGATTTTTCTAGCTTTGATCTTTCTGTGTTCCATCCTTCCTTTTTGCTGACAACCCTTCCTCTCCTGATTCCCATTGCTCTCTTACTGACCCCTCTCCTCCTGGCCTTTGCTTTGTAGGTATGGAGATCTGGTAATTGAATCCACTATCTTCCCATTGACCCTTTCTTTAGGCTGAGGTCTAGTAGACTTCTGTAGAGTTGTGTGCCACCTTTTGCAACCCGATTTTTATGCTGATGACATCTCCTGAGCATCAGTACTGATGTTCTCATTTTGAAATCACAGTATGTCTTATTTTAGAATAGAGAATGGCTAAATCCATACTCATTTTTTTATTTCTCATTTTCTCAGGATAAATGTTCTGAAATCTAAAACTCAGAGAGAAAATTTCAGAGATGTCATCATAATACAGGCACAGTTTAAAATGAGTAGCAGAAATAAAATGAATTGTCATAATTTTAATTTAATATAAAATTTCAAAGATATGCCAGGTGGTAGTGGTTCACACCTTTAATCCCTGCACTCAGGAGGCAAAGCCAGGCAGATCTCTGTGAGTTCGAGGCCAGCCTGGTCTACAGAGTGAGATCCAGGACAGGCACCAAAACTACACAGAGAAACTCGGTCTCGAAAAACAATAAGCAAACAAACAAAAAATGAAAGATACATTCATGCAGGTGCCTTCATAGTCAAAAGCATCAACCATTCAAAGTGGTAGCTGCTAGGAAGTAAATATGCACATAAATTATTTCTATCTATAGCTGTGAGTGCCATGGCCCATCACTTGGCAGAAGATAACTTCTAGGGAAGAATATAAAGACTAACTTTAAACATGTGTGTGTGTGTGTGTGTGTGTGTGTGTGTGTGTGTGTGTGTGTGTGTGTGTGTGTGTAGGTCAGAGGACAGCCTGCGTAAGGAGTTGATTTCTCCTTCCACAATGTTTCCTGGTGATCATTCTTGGCCAGTTTTCCAGGTAAGTCCCTTTACCCACTGAACCACCTTGCCAGCCATCAACTAACTTTTAAACACTGAAAAACAACATAAAGAGAAAGGGTGTCCTTCCCACTTAGTAAATACTTTGAAGTGTTAGTAGAAGGAAAAGAGGAATTTCTAATTTAAGTGGGAAATTATTGATCATAAATTTCTTTTCTTTGACTGGGGGGAGAAAGTAAAAACTTCCCTAACTTGATCTGTTTGAATCCCTTTCCAACTATGTTTTTAATTTTTTATTTTCTTGAGATTATAATATAATTATATCATTTCTACCTTCCCTTTCCTCCCTCCATCCCTTCCCATGTTCCTACCCCCCCCCAAATCTCTTTCAGATTTATGACCTCATGCTGAGGTGTGAGTGTGTGTGTGTGTCTTTTCCTAAATGTATAAGTATAACCTAATCAGTTTATATAGTGTTACTTGTATGTTTATATTTTCAGGGCTGACTATTTGGTATTACATAACAAATTGTGTGGATCATCCCTGGGTAAGACTATTTCTTCTGCTCTCAGCATTCCTTAGTTGCTTGTGGTTCTTTGGGGTTGAGGCCTTGTGAAATTTTCACACTTACAGGTTAGCATGTGTGCTGGTATTGTCCTTGTTCAGGTTGTTTAGGCAGCCATATTGGTGAGAATTCATTGCTGTAGCTTCTCTGGCATTTTTAGGAGACACAGTCTCCTAACAAACTTCCTGTCCTCTAGCTCTGATGGTCTTTCTGCCCCCTCTTCCTCAATGATCCCTGAGCCTAAGGTGCAGAAATTGTGTTGTATATGCATCAGTTGGAACTGGGCTTCACAGCTGTGCATTTTGATCAGTTGTAGCTTTGTGTAATGCTCTCTGTTGCAGAAAGTAGTTTCCTTAATGATGGGTGAGACTTATCTTCATGTAAATGGATAAATATTTAGAATGGAGTTAGGGACTATGCTTCTTAGTGAAGTGGCAGTTGTTGGTTTTCCTCCAAGGCCCATAACTTCACTGGCCCTGGGTAGCTGGCAAAGTTTCCAGTTCCAGGTATGAAATCCTTCTTGTTGAGTGAACCTGAAAACCAATTAGGGAGCTGTTGGTATGTATGCCAAGATATGTATGCCACTGCTGTATCCTTAGGGTTATCATGCCAAGCTGGTCATTGTTGTGGTTCATAGGCTTTATAACTGGGTAAGACTGCTGATTGCTTCCTTCCTTGGAAAACTGCATTGTGCCTTCTGGTACTATGAAGGGAAGAGGCTTTCAGGTCATATCCAGGTTCGGTCCTTGGGTCCTGTGTCTGAAGTGCATTGTATCTTCTGCAATAATGACGTACCTTCCTTCTTTGGGGACAGGCGTCGGGGTGGGGTGGGGGAGGCAAGAAAGGGCAAGAGCCACAGTCTGCAATGTTTTGGGAATCTCTTGGACAGCTATGACCAACAACTCAGAAAGGGGCTTCTTATGCCTGGTATAGGGGTCTAACTAGTCTGTGGCTCTTGGGGGAACTTGACCAGCTCAGATGGGAAAATTTTATTATTTAAACTGTGTATGTATATGGATATAAAGACTTACATGTATTATTGGTATTTTAGGTAAATAGTTAATACTGTGATTCCTTGTGACTTTCTCAGACATTCTTTCTATTGTTTTGTCTTTATTTCCCCTGCCTAATTAAAGCCCCCAGTTTTTTCCCACTTAGGTCTTCAGATCTTTTGTTGTCCCTTGTCCCTATCATGGTTCCTTTTTTACTTTTCTTGTTTCTGCAGTGTACCCACATCTAAAGATTTGGAGCTTGGAACTTTAGAGGAGATAGAATACATGATGTTTGTCTTTCTGAGTTCAGGTTACTTCTCTCAGTATGAATATTTTCTAGTTCTATCTCTTTACCTGCAAATTTCATGATTTCATTTTCCTTTACAGCTGAATATCATACTGTGTGTGTGTGTGTGTGTGTGTGTGTGTGTGTGTGTGTGTGTGTGTGTGTAACATATTTTCATCATCCATTTGTCAAGTTGAAGGACGTTTTGGTTGTGTCCTTATTCTAGCTGTTGGGAAAAGAGTAGTAGTGATCTTGCCTCAGCAAGTATTTGTGGAATAGGATGCTATTCTGTGATTTTTTCTACTCTCTTTCTTCTTACCTTTGCAAAACTAATCGTTTTTTTTTTCTCTTAATAATGGGAACATACCTCAGTACAACAAGGGAAATTGTAGATTGTTATGGTAGATACATAGCTTCAGAGGGCCAGTCCAACTTTGCAGATAAGTGAACTGAGGACACCAGCTGTTAAGTGAAATATTTTCCCAATATAGCCTAGCAAGGTTAAGACTTTTGACATACTAAGTTGTGCAGTTGTGTACTCATATCTCATTGAAGGCAGGGATATTTTTCTACATAGAGATTTTGTGTCCCAAAATATGACTAATAACACATGACAAATAAATACACTAACCAAAAAGTGCAGTGCAAGTTCAGCCAGTTGCTGTGTTTTCCCCTAAACTCACTGCCGCTTGGAACCTGATTAACTTCTATTCCCATTCATCACTGGTATTTCTGTAATTGCTGCCCAGAGCCAAAGGGGTTTTCTTGTGTTGATCAAAAAGATTTATATCTTTTTTGACTCAGAGGCTATTAGAAGGCACTAGGACGGATTACGATAGAATTATTACAGGTGAGCTAGTGAGTTGTCTGAGCATTTGCATAAATTTAACCAACGAATTGTAAGACAAAATATCTTATTTTTAATAGGAAAAAAAATTGGGAGTAGGGTACTGAACTGTGATAAAACCCCAGGAGATTTCCTAAAACCCTTTTAAACTCACTAAAATTAGACACTAAAAATAACAACTAGAGCTGGCACTACAGCTCAGCAGGAAAGGGGCTTGCTGTCCAGCCTTGCAAGCCTGACAACCTGAGTTTGTTTTCTGAACCACAGAGTTGTTGTTGGACCTCCACACTCATGCTGTGGCACTTGTGCCCATCCCAAACCACCCACTACACACAAATTGCTCTAAGGAGAGTAAGAGCTGTATTTAGAGTAAGGCTTGTATCAAGAGTCAGTCAGAAAGGTATAAACCGCATTATAGACAGTCCTTGACTTGTTATAAATAAATAAATATATATATATATATATTTCAACTTACATCATTAAAATTACATATTAAAATTAAAAATTCAGCAAAAACCATGCTTTGACTTTTGGGTTATGAACATTTTAAGGTTAGCAGCATGGAGTATTGTACTCTTTTGTACTCAGTGGCAGTGAGAGTCAGTTGCCAGAGAACTCTGTAAGACATTAAGCACTGATGGGCTCTGGGATAGAAGATTTGGCCGAATGTAAGCTCCTGGAGGAGTCTGATTGAGTCTGTGGTGCTTTGTAGATGAGGTATATCAAATGCATTTCCACCTTATACATACATCTTAATGATGATTCATTTAGATGTAACCCTGTTGTACAATGAAGATGTCCGTGATTATTTGAGTGGAGGGAATTTCCTATGGAGAATTGGGAAGATAGATATAAACACATGATACAGAAGAAAGCACAGGCAACAGAGTAACAGAAGGGAACAGATGCCAAGCTTAGGGAGACAAAGACAAGTCACTAAATGTAGCTGTAAGTTTTCTAGTTCTGCCCAGCCCCACGGTTCAGCAGCCACTTATAAAATAATCTCAGAGGCTTAATACTATTTGTAAACTGTGTGGCCTATAGCAGGCCTCTTGCTAGCTAGCTCTTATATCTTAAATTAACCCATTTCTATTAACCTGTGTTTTGCCACATGTTCTGTGGCTTTATCAGTCTGCTGGCATGTTGCTCCTTGAGCGGCTGCATCTCCTCTATCTCTGCCTTTCTTCTTCCTGTCTCTGTCTTGGATTTCCTGCCTGCCTATAACCTGACTCGCCATAGGCCAGAGCAGCTTCTTTATTAACCAATCATAGCAACATATATTCACAGCATACAGAAAAATATCCCACAACAATTAAGACTATTGTGCCAGGTGTGATGGTGCATGCCTTTAATCCCAGCACTTGGGAGGCAGAGCCAAGGAAGGGTGCACACTTGATACTTGGAACTCAGACCTCTGAAGAGAAGGTGTTACTCGGTTATGTTAAACGAAGGCAGCTTACAGGCTTGTGGGAGAACTCCATAAATACAGGAACCAGACCTCTCAGAAAGGGAACTGGCTGCTAATGCTTCTAAGGGAATATAGTTATTTTCAATTTTGGAGAATGGGGGTAACAATCTCAGAAACTGGAAGTACTAGTAAGTTATTACCTCTGAATAGTAATTGCTTGAACAACTCTGACAGAAATAACAAGTAGAGAAAGTTTCTCCAAATAACCTGTTTTCTTCTAAAAACCTATCCCAAGAACCTAGTAGAGGAACTATGAGAAGAGGAAAGGCATTTGTAAAATCCCTGCCTCAGTATGCTGTGACTGAAGTCATACCTTAGTAATTAGTACAAACATTAATTGCCAGTTTTATCCCTTTTTACTGGACCTCAGTTCTTGTTGCTGATGAGTCCTAGTAGGTTGTAAGAGTTGTTAAGTTATGTGGCTTAGTAAATCTTTTGCTCTCAGCGTACCTGATGTTATTTTATAGAATATTACTTAAGCTTTGCCCATAGTAGTACCATGGTAAAATTCTTGGCTTATTAACTGCTTTCTAGGGATCAAAGCTATGGCTCAGCAGTTAAGAGCACTGGCTCCTCTTTCAGAGGACTTGGGTTTGATTTCCAGAACTTACATGGTGGCTCACTACTGTCTGTCACACTAGTCCCAGGGGATCCAGTGCCCTCTTCTGGCTTCCACGGGCACCAGGCATGTAAGTAATACCTTTATATCAAGGGACCCAAATGCCAAGTTTACCTTTCTCTACATGTTTTCATTGTAAAACTTCTATATTTTCTCCCTTTTATCTTCCTTCTCTTTCTGTATCCCCTCTGAATATTACTGAATACTTGGTGTCCATAACATTATTTACTCATATACTTGTATATATGTACACGCTAAAGCCAAAAGGATGATGATAGTTAAATGTACATATGAGTAATTAGATGCTTTTAAGATTTTGTGTAAGGAGTCCTGGAATTTGAGAAATAGGACTTTTGGGCAGTGATGTCTACTTTTGTTTCTTCGTTATCCACATCAGAAGAAATCATTAATTTAACAATATTTGTCATTAACTGGAGAGAGATACTAACAAAATTCAACTTGAAAGTGTATTGTTGGGTTCAGTTTAACTTTGGAGGGCTAAAACTATTGTAATTACTTGAGAGTTCTATTTTCCTCACCAAATCAATTTCCAACAGCACTGGAGGAGTTATTAGCACTGTAGACAATAAATGCTGTGTATTGTAAGACTTTGGTTCTAGTCCAAACTTAGTTATTGAATAGAGACTTAATTATTGAACAAAGGTCACATTATCCTTCTCTCTTCTTCCTATCTTCCAAAGAAATCAGATTTCTAATTTTCTTTTCTTCTTGGCATGCATCAGTTATGTATAGTAATAGGATTCCTAAAGATATTTTGATATAAGTTAATCGTGTATTTTGACCATATTCATCTCTTTGCCAATTCCCTTCCTCTCTCCCCCATCTCCTGATAGTTTCCTGGTGTCTCCAGTCTTACTTCTACTTTCATGTTATATATTTGATGTATCAACTTTTATGGTGTGTGTGTGTGTGTGTGTGTGTGTGTGTGTGTGTGTGTGTGATAAGATCTAAGGTTCACAATGAGAGAAACATGGTATTTTATTTCTGATAATGAATTTTGCCTAATATGATGATCTCCACTTACATCTATTTTCCTCAAGACATAATTTCATTCTTATTTATAGCTAAATTGAAAGCCACGTGGATATATACTGCATTAAAAAAAAATCATTCATCTATTGACCTAGGGTTTCTATTGCTGTGATAAAATGCCATGAGCAAAAGCAACTTGGGGAGAAAAAAGGTTTTATTTCATCTTATACATCTAGGTACTAGTCCATCATTGAGGGAAACCAAAGCAGGAACTGAATCAGGACAGGAACCTGGAGGCAGGAACTGATGCAGAGACCATGCAGCTTATTGGCTTACTTCTCAAAGCTTTCTCAGTCTGCTTTCTTATAGCACCCAGCACTACCAGCCTAGGGGGGTGCGGCGCGCTCCTCGGCCAGCGAGGAAGAACGACCACCATGCGAGGATCCGTCTCAGAACACACTTTATTGGAGCGCCTCTTGATCAAGGGAGAGCGGGAGGTGAGGGGCCCCGAGGACTAAACTGCAGCTGCTTATATAGGGAATCAGGCAAACGTGCCGTACTATGATTGGGTCCCGCCAGACTGCGAACACGGGGAGCCACGGGATAGGCTGAGGACATAAGGCCAATTACCATACTCGTGCATCATAGCCAAATATGGAGTTGTTTACAGCTAGGCTCCCAGGAAGCCAGCGCCATCTTTGAATAGCGGCTCCCTACAGGGGGGTACTGCCCAGAGTACTCTGGTTCTTCTCACATCAATTATCAATCAAGAAAACACAAGCCAGACAAGTGGTGGAATTTTCTCAATTGAAGTTCCCTCTTCCAAGTTGATTCTAGCCTGTGTCATAATGACATATTACCAGCTGGGTTAGTAATTTTTTTCCTCATGTACTTTACCAAAATTTCTATATTTGTCTTTTCTCTTAGCATGTATGCACAGGTATACACATACTCACCTACAGAGTAAATTTCTCTATTCCCTTTACTCTTAACTATTTTCTTGCACTTTCATAAGTGACAATTGAAAACACATCAACAATGTAATAATCAAAATCAATAATTGTGACATTTGTACAGTATTATTATCTACTCAACATTGTACCACCCAGCAATCCATATTCAGTTAAGTTATATTTATAATTATATGTCCATGAACTTTACCTTCATCTGAGATCCAGTCCAGGATCATGTAATGGACCTACTGTCATGTCTCTTTATTCTCCTTTAATGTGAAAGTTTCCCAGGTTTTCTGTTTGGTTGGCTCGTTGGTGTTTTGTGTTGGTTTTGGTTTTTTGTTACCTTAAACATACATGGGCCAGTTAATTTATACAATTCATCAAGTTGGATTTGTCTAATACTTCTTCATGTTGATCCAGATTGTGAATTTTGGTAAGGAATATTTAAGAGTAATGTATCATCTGAATATATCACATCAAGAATCTTGATGTTGGTTTGTCCTGTTTACATCACTTCATTTCATCCAGTTGAAAGTTGACTTGGTCTCTGTAGTAGTCAGTTAATATGCACACTGTTGCCTGAGTAAATAACATATACTTTCTCCGTATGTAGTTCCCTATTCTCATTTGGGGAACAGAACAAAACAAACTGGGATTATTTGTTTAACATTAGTGAAGAGACTGATTAAATAAATGAAGAAATAAAATAGATTTATGTCCATCACTTGCATTGATTTTAAATTTGTTTTCTATTTACTATACTTGAAAACATATATTTTTTTACAGACTACTTGTTCAATAACCCATTTTACAATGAATTTCAGAGCTGTTATACAATCTTTTGTAAGAGATTTTATTTTATTTATTTATTTATGTGTGTGTGTGTGTGTGTGTGTGTGTGTGTGTGTGTGTGTGTGTGTGTGTTGAGTGTGTTTGTGTGTATACCCATGAAGGTCAGAAGAGGGTGTAAGATCCCCTTGGAGTTACAGGCAGTTATAAGCTGCCTTGTGTGGGTCCTTGGAATCAAACCTAGGTCCTCCAGAAGAGTTGCAAGCACTTTTAGCCACCAAGCCACCTCTCTCTCTCTCTCTCTCTCTCTCTCTCTCTCTCTCTCTCTCTCTCTCTCTCTCTCTCTCTCTCTCTCTCTTTTGGTTTTTCCCGAGACAGGGTTTCTCTGTGTAGCTTTGCGCCTTTTCCTGGAACTCACTTGGTAGCCCAGGCTGGCCTCGAACTCACAGAGATCCTCCTGGCTCTGCCTCCCAAGTGCTGGGATTAAAGGCGTGCGCCACCACCGCCTGGCCAAGCCATCTCTTTTTCCCTCTATAATCTTAGTTTTAAAGTTTTAAAAACATTTTAATACTTTTTTCCTTTTACTCATGTGATGCTGAGTCCTATTCATGTATATTCTTACTGATTTTATTAGCTGTTTGAAATTAAATCTGGGAAATACCAATATGTATATATTTTATCTACATGAATTTTAAATTATGAAACACATACAAATATATTCTATAAATACACCTTTAAAGTGAATTTTACTTTAGTGGACTGTCTATCCTTTCCCTTTCTCCAGATAAATAGTTCTTAAAATATTAGAATATATTCCTTTAAAATATTTGACATACAAGATTCTAGCTGCCTTTAGAAAGTTATTCTAGTATTTAACACACTCTAGAAATCCTTTTTTGTAGTTGAACTACTTTTGCATTTCTGTTTCTTCTTTATAGTTGAATTGAAAAAAAAAAAAAAAGGGTTACCAGTCTGCTTAAAGACAGCTGCCAGATTATTGAAGACCTGTGTCCTACGAAATAACTTTAACTTGAAGATAGCATTTTCCATCTTGGGATCCACATTGTTTCCCACTTGTGACTACCCCGATATTGCTTAGTTGAAATCTAGAATGCAGCAAAGGCTAAGGACTCTTTATTTATGGCCTATAACTTTTATGCCTTTAAAATAACAGAATGCTGGTGTGTGTGTGTGTGTGTGTGTGTGTGTGTGTGTGTGTGTGTGTGTGTGTGAAAATACTGTGACACACTGATAGTAGTAGAGTTTTATAGAAAATTGGATACAGAAACTGTTTAAAAATTAGTAGTTTCACTTGCCCTTTAATTTTCCAATTGCCATTTTTTTATTCAGTGCTTTAATAAAAGACGTAGGAACTCTAAGCCTGATAAATAACTGAGTGAAAGAACAAAGAAAGCTAAAAAGTTGTAAAAATGCCATCAAAAATAGACTAATTAGAATATGACAGTAGGAATAGACTGTCCTTTATCCATAGAGTAAAATGTCGCTTAATATTCCATCTTTCTTATTTGATGTATTGATTTGTAACTCTGATCTTAAATTTTCATGAGCAGAAATTACAGTAATTGAAATAGGCATCTCTATATGTTGTGTTTTGTTATTATGCAATTGTATCATGCTTCATTTTATTCTCAAAACATTTGTTTAATATCTACTGCCTAAATTATAATTTATTTTTACTTATGAAGGATTATGCACATTCTTTTTTTTTTTTGGTTTTTCGAGATAGGGTTTCTCTGTGTAGCTTTGCGCCTTTCCTGGAACTCACTTGGTAGTCCAGGCTGGCCTCGAACTCACAGAGATCCGCCTGCCTCTGCCTCCCAAGTGCTGGGATTAAAGGCGTGCGCCACCACCGCCCGGCAGGATTATGCACATTCTTAAAGATCATTAAATTAGAGGAACAAAATCATAATTGTTCAAATTTTTAACATTCAGTATAAATAAACGAAGGTTAAGTTGTATCCTATTTAATAGAAAGTATTCCTGTTTTTTGACAACTTTTTATTACTTTATTCTGCAAAAATAAACATTATGTGGGATATTATACATAAACCTTGTTATTATAAAATTGCTGTCTGTAAACCTATAAGTGTGTGTGTGTGTTCACTCACACACTCACTGTGTATATGAATGGTGCTTGTCAAGTTTGTGATTCTGCATCAAAGGATGGTGCTCCCGACATGGGGAAAAGTGTATCCTTACTTGTTTCACAATGTTTACCTAATGTCTTGAATCAGGATTCAACTTTAAGAATGAAGTCATATTTCAGTTTATGTCAGAGAAATAAGATACATAATTTAGAATATCTTACACTTCTAAGGGGGATAGATATTATATACTTCATGTTAAAGCCTGGTGAAATTTCCCACTTTGTAGCCATATAATCACACTTTTCCTAATAATCTGGGCTCTATAACTCATGGCTTTATAGTCAAGTCAGTTGTGTGGCAAGGTTTACTAACAAATGAAAGTAGTTTTTAAATGTATTTTTAAAGAGGCATTGTCTGAAGTTTGGAGCTTTGTCCTGAATTTCAGCAAAACAATTTACTGCTCTTAGCCACTTACTTTGAAGGATAGAATGATGGTTGAAAAACATAAGACAGAAATAAAATTCATAGATTGTTGCTTTCCCAGTGGTTTTTCTTTCGTCAAAGTGACTACGACCTTGAAAGGGACATGCACACTGACTGTTGCAAGTGAGGATCCTTTTTAGCATCCTTTGTCTTCAATGGTGACTTCATGGTCTTAAGAGTAACTAAAGACGTTTCTCATCAGCAAGCCAACCTTTCGTATTTTTCTCATGGTACTATGAAGCTGTTGGCTTGGAATCTGCACACATGAGTATGTTCTAGTGATTGCAGTGGGTCAGAAATTATAAGCAAGACCTGACAATCTAATTGTTAGGAGTAAATTAAGAAAAATATTTGAAATCAACTGCGTTAATAGGATTTAACTTGATTATAAGAACTCAATAGAAATGTTGCAGTGCCATAATGAAAAGAAGCTTACTATTTTGTATTTAAGGTATTTGAATTGACTCCTAAGGCATTTATGTTTCTGAAAACCATGAATTTTCATATTCTCTTCATGATAAATGCTGTGTATTTAGAAAAATCAATATGAAAATTTAGCTTTAAAGAATTCATGAGAAGAAACATAATAAAATCTTGATATATTATATACAAAAGGCAAATCCCTGATCATTTGTTTTTATGCAGATGAGTTTGATTTAGACATAATTCCCTAACATCACCATGAATTTCCATCTGTGTAACCTTGATGTTCTTAAGCTGCCTGCAGTTACCTCATGCTCTGGGCTATATTCACTCTGCATGTATGGAAACTGTGACTATCTTAACACTTGGATGATGACATGAATAACAATTGTTTGTTGATCTTATTCTCTGTCTCTCTGGATAACTTGCTGTCTGCAAAGGCTGAATAAGTGGCAGATAGCTTTTGTCATCCCTTATCCAAGCTGTACACTTGTAAGGAAGAGCAGGGATAATCGCCTCAATCTAATTAGGGGTTAAAAGAGGCCATGACTGTGATATGGCAGTGAGACACCTTACTGTAGCAATCCTGTTTGCATTAGAAAACTAAGGTTGTCATATTGATTATTCAAATTGGCTTGTATTGGCCAAACCTCAATGGCTTGTATTGAAGCTCAAGCAGTTGAAGGTCCCAGCTATTCACAGAAGACCTGTGCTACAGCATATCTTAGATTGTGGCTTGTTTGCTACTTGGAAGTTTTAAGGATGAAGGCAGAGTTTTGTCAGGATATTTAAAGGTTAAACTGATCTTTAGAAATTGAATTCAATGTCCACCTATGATAGCCTTGATTGTGTAAATTTTGAATAAGTAATGATCTAGTGATATTTTAGGTCTCTAACTGAAGGGAGGTATAATTTATATATATTATTTAAAACTGTTTTAGCTATGAGATGATGTTTGTCTTGATGGTTAGATGTAAAAAAAAATACAAAGCTAACTGATTGTAACGGTTTAATACTGTGATACGAATGAGACTTTACATAATAGAAATTTTATACAACACCATTGCCCTGCTACAGCTTTCTTCATTCTTTTTGGTCAAAGTGTGCAGCCTCCAGATAGAGGCCATTGCCTATTTTCTTCCTGGTTCTGGCTCCAGATCTTTCCCCCCTGTATTCCCTTTTCTTCTTCAGTTCTTCAGTTGGATATTCTGGTCCTTGGATGTGTTCTTTAGTAATGAAAAAGATTCATGGTAGGAAATAGAAACAGTCTCTGAAGATTTCTTATTTTACTAATCTTAAGTCAGTTTTGTTCAAATGCTCTTGTTAGCCAACCGTAACTCCAGTTAAGTAGCTATATTTCAATGACTTAGACCTTGGATTCTTCTTTGAAGACTCTATTACTAAACCAGTTTTTAGAATGAAAAGTTAGATTGATACTCCCCAGTAGTAGTAATTGCTGACATTTGGTTTGCTTTTTACTTTCTCGTCTATGATTATTATCTTGATACTTGGAGTTACTGTTATTCTACTAATTTCAAACAGTCAGTTATGGTGGTTGTTTCTGTTGTTAAACTCGTAGTATGCTGCTGAAGAACCCTCTTCAGATTGGCTCATGTGTTCCTTTTTCAGACTCCACTAGTTTAATAATGATCCCCCCACCGGTCCCTGGTTCAGTTTCAGATTGAATGATTTTTTTTTTTTTTCATAGCCTGGGATCAGCCACATATCCAAACAATTCCAAGTCAGTTTCATCCAAAGTAGTATTTGGGAAACAAATCACAGGAATGCCATTGTTTTATGTCAGAGGACAGTATTTGTAAACATAGTTGTTTCATTGAGTCTAAGATGTGGCCAGTTATAATTTTATATATTATAGTGAAAGAAAAGCACCGCTTCCTAAGTCATCACATAATAGTAGATCTCTCTTTAGTTTATGTTAGAATAGCATATGAATATGTATTATGAGACTGAATGATGAGAGTTCAGATTAACATTTTAAATTGAAATTCACTAAGTCTTTAAGTAAGATTGATTTTGTACATATCTTCTTCTATTTTAATATCGGTATTTCTACTAGTATTAAATACTATATTTGCTTTAGTACACATCATACATAAAGTGATTTATTTAAATAACCAATAATTTATGCAAAAATATAAACAGAATTTTAAAAAAGAAACTAGCAACCTGTTAGAACCTTACCCAGAAGTTACATTTATCTTATTATAGGGATAAAAGCATAATTCAGTATTGCGAAAATCACAAGTAGAATTAACAAGCAGTAGCAGCAGTATGTCAAAGCTATTAGTAATTGCCTATTCACCTCCATTTCAGTGAATTTTGACAATTTAGAGTTAATATCTAGAGTATTATGTTATGTGATTTAAAAATTAAAGGCTATGTCTTTATTGAAATATAATTTACATGTGATTAAAAACAGAGCTTATGTCTAGATTTCATAACTTAAAACCCATATAATCATATATGTAACCCAGTCACAGCTATTGTAAACATTTCCTGGTCATCCTTTGCAGTCAGTCCCTTCCCCAACCACTGTTCTGATTTTCTTTACCATACAGTAGTTTTAGAACTTCATGCAATTGTCATAGGATTTGCATATTTTTGCGTTTAGCTACTTTTACTAGCATATTTTTGAGATTTATTCTTGTCATTGCATGTATTGGTATTCCTCTTACTTAAGACAGATATCCTATAATATGAATAAATCAAAATCTATTTTCCTTTTAAATGATTAGGGTTTTTTTCTTTTAATTTGGGAGCTACTATTGTGTACTTTCTTTTACAAACCTTTGTGGAAATATACTCTTTATTTTTCATGTAAATTTCTATGGGAGTTTTTGGCCATTAAGAATAAAGACACTATGGGCAGGTGTATATAATCTCTAGAGAACCGTGTATTATTGCTTTAAAAAATATTATGTGTATGTGTGAGGGTGGGACTATAGCTTCTTTTCTTTCTTTTTTGCTAAGAATTGATATCTGTAAAAATACAAGGGCACCTACTACATTCTTAAAAGAAATACTGCTACAGCTCATACCACTTTTTGTTCTTTACACAGTGATAGCGGTACCCCACATTTGCCAATAGACAGGACATGCAGGCAAAAAATTAAATAGGAAAATGTTGACATTAAATAATGTCAAATATCAAATGGGCTACAAAACATTTCACCCAAACACAGAAGAATATACTTTCTTCTGAATAAGACATGGAACTTTCTTCAAAATAGACCACATACTTGAAGAGATCTAGAACAAAAAGAAAAAAAATAACACCCAAAAAAAGAATAGACAACAAGAAATAATCAAAGAAATAATCAAACCTGGGGCTGAAATCAATGAAAAAGAAAGGGGAGGGGAGAGGGAGAGAGGAAGAGAAGAGAAGGAAAGGGAAAGGCTTTTGTTTTTGTTTTTTGTTTGTTCATTTTTTAGAAAATCAACAAGACTGACAAAGCCTTACCTAAATTAAATAAAAGAGACAGAGAGAAATTGCATTTTAATGAAATTAGAGGTTAAAATGGAAAATACAACAGACCCAGGGAATCATAAGGACAAACTTTAACAATTTGTATTCTATTATACTTGAAAACCTAAAAGAAATGGATGGCTTTCTTGATATATATGACCTACCAAAATTAAAGCAGGATCAGATAATTTAACAGACCCCAAACTCCCAATGAAATGAAACTACAATTAAAAGTCATCTAACCCAAAAAAGTCTAGGGACAGATGGAATAAGCACAGAATTTGACTGAACCTTTAGAGAATAATTAAGGCCAATACTCCTCAAATTATTCTGCAAAATAGAAACTGAACGTACATTTCTTGATACTTTTATGAGGCCAACATTACTCTGATACCTAAATCACACAAAGACCCAACAGAGAAAGAAAATTATAGACCAATATCCCTTATGTACATACATGTAGATATTCTCAATATAATATTTGAAACTTGAATCCAAGAACATGTCCAAAAGATTATCCACCATGATCAAATTAGCTCCATCCCAGAGACCTGGGAATGGCTCAACATATGTAAATAGAGAAATGTAATCCATTATATAAACAGACTGAAAGAAAGAAATGTTCATTTCATTAGATGTAGAAAAGGTTTTGAAAAAAATTCAACATTCCTTCAAGATAAAGGTTCTGGAGAACTAGGGGTGATGGGACATACATCAATATAATAAAGGTGATTCACAGTAAGCATACAGTCAACATTGACCCCAAAAGAGAGAAACTCAAAGCATTTATACTAAAATCAGGAAGAAGAGGATGTCGACTCTCTCCCTACCTTTTCAATATAGTACTTAAAGTCTTAGTTAAACAGTAAGACAACTGAAGGAGATCAAGAGCGTACAAATAAGAAAGAAAGAAGTCACAGAATCTTTATTTGCAGATGATATGATTTTAAACATAAATGACACTAAAAACTCTACCAGGAATCTTCTATAGTTGATAAACACTTTGAGCAAAGTATCATGATACAAAATTAATACAATAAAATTAGTAGCCTTCCTTAATACTAAAGACAAACACACGGAGAAAGATATCAGAGAAACAATACCTTTTGCACTAGCCTGAAAAATAAAATATCTTGGGATAACCCTGACTATGAAAGTGAAAGACTTGTATAATAAAAACTTTAAGACATCAAAGAAGACACCAGAATATGGAAAGATCTCCTATGCTCATGGATCAATATGATTTCTGTTATGAAAATGGGTACCCTAACAAAAGCAACCTGCAGATTCAATGCAGTACCCATCAAACTTCCAACAGAGTTAGTCACAAAATTTGGAAAAACAATCTTCAACAGCATATTGAAATAAAAGTACACAGCATAACTAATAGTTACTACTAATAGTAACAGTAGTAGTAATATAAAAGAACTGCTGGAGATATCACTATCCCAGAATTCAATTTGTATTGCAGAGCTACAGTAATAAAAAACAACTTGGTTGTGTGGTGGTTTGAAGACTTTCGGGAATGGCACTATTTGAAAGAGTTAGGACATATGGAGTGGTTGTCACTTTGTTGAACAAGTGTGCTACTGGGGATAGACTTTGGGGCTTCAAGTGCAAAAACCAGGCCCAGTATCTCTCTCTCTTCCTTCTGCACTGACCCAAATATAGAATTCTTGGTTCCTTCTCTAGTATTATGTCTGACTGTTCAGTGCCATGCTTCCCCATTGACTAAACATCTGACATTGTAAGCCAGCCACAATTAAACGTTTTCTTTTTTAAGAATTTCCATGATCATGGTGTCTCTTCACAGCAGTAGAACATTCACTAGGACACATTGACATAAAAACACACATGTTTTTCTCTGCTGAGTAGCATTCCATTGTGTATATGTGCCACAATTTATTTATTCATTCTTCAGTTGAAGGGCATCTAAGTTGTTTGCAGATTTTGGCTATTACAAACAATGCTGATATAAACATAGCCTGCCTGGACTGAGTCTATCAGGTCGATCTCAGTCCTCGGGGGTGGCCTTGATCTGGAGGTGGTGGGAATGGGGGGCCGGCTGGGGGGAAGGGGTGGGGCGCAGGAAGGGGGAGAACAAGGGAATCTGTGGTTGTTGTGTAGAACTGAATAGTATTATAAAATAAAATAAATAAATAAAAAATTTAAAACAACAACAACAACAACAAAAACCCACACACACATGTTTGTTGATCAATGGGATAGAATGGAAGACCTAGAGGTAAGTATGGACTCCTGCTTGTTGACAAGAAGCCAAAAGGACATACTGGAAAAAAGATAGTATCTTCTACAAATGGTGCTGGTCAAACTGAATGGTTATACATAGAATAATCTGAATAGATTCAAACTTACCCCCTTGCACAAAACTCAACTCCTAATGGAATAATGTCCTCAACGTAAAACCAAATAAATTTGGTAGAAGGGAAAGTGGAGAATAGACTCAAACACGTTTGTGCAGGAAAAGACTTTCTGAACAGGACACTGATAACACAGGTGCTCAGGCCAACCATCATGGGACCCCCATGAAGCTGAAAAGCTTCTGTATGGCAAAGGATACCATCAGTCAGGCAAAACAGTAACCTACAGAATGCGAAAGGTCGTTACCTATTATACATCTGATAATACCTAAAATATAGAAAGAACTAAAAACCAAACAAACAACAAAAAACTCCTGGACATCAAGAAAACAAAAATCCAATTTAAGAAATGGGGTCTAGAACTAAGCAAAGTGTTCTCAAAAAGACAAAGCAACAAGTGGCTGAGAAGCACTCAAAGAAATGTTTCATATGTTTAACCATCAGGGAAATTCTAATTTCAACTTTGTTGAGATTTATCTTTTCCCAGTCAGATTTTCCAGATCAATAAAAACAAGCTACAGCACATGCTAGAGAGTGTGCAGAGAAAAGGGAAACTCATTCATGGCTGGTGTAAAGCAAACCTGTACAGCTGCTCTCAAGTCACTGTGGCATTTTCTCAGGAAGCTGAGAAAAGATCCAGCCATACCACTCAGATATATACCCAAAGGGCTCTAGATCCTACTACCAAGACAGTTGCTCACCCATGCTTCTTGCTGCTCTATTAATAATAGTCAGAAATTGGAAACAACCCAAGTGTCCATCAACTACTGAATGAATAATGTAAAGGTGGTACATTAACAAAATGGAATATTATTTAGCTGTTAGAAAAATGAAATCTGCAGGTAAATATATGGAGCTAAAACTATGTGGTGGAACATAACACCTGCATGCCTCAGCCTCTCATGAAAAATGGAAGAACATATCTTTGTGTTTATTATGAAGATTGATTTTTAACATAAATCTTGATACATACTGGGTGTCTATTAGTCCCATTACTGGCTGAACACAGTAAACTTTTCATTAAAAAAAAGCACCCTGAGAGGGGTTTTGTTTTGTTTTGAGACAGGGTTTCTCTGTGTAGCAGGCTTTCTTATTTGCACAGAATTTTTCTATTCTTTGGATTTAGTCATATATATATTTAATTTTAATGTAATAAATTATCAACATATCTTTATTAATGTATTATGCTTAGATTTGGTTCTATTTGTCATATATATCTCTATTTTTACCATTTTTAAATTTTATTTTAGTTAGTTATTTTTCATATTACATTTTAAAATTCTGACTCTGTTGCCTTGATTGTCATCAGGTATTGCTTTAGCAATCACCTCCTGACTTAATCCATTGGTGAATCTTTTTTTTTTAAGCCAATTCTGCTTTACCACTTTATTCTACTTGTTCCAAAACAGAAGAATCTTTATTTTACCTTTATTTTTTAAGTTATAGTGTGAGCAGAAATGTAGTATTTGGGTGACAATTTGGTTCATCATCAGTCAGAATGTGTTGTTTAAATATCTGTCTTTCATAGTTCCTGTTGAGAGGTTAGCTGCAATAATAACTGATCTTTTTTTTCTCTATTCTTTATTAGTTTGAGCTGCTTTGAAATTTTTATTTTCACTTTTTACCTACAATATTTCATTTCCTTTGTTTTGTTTCATTTTTCGAGACAGGGTTTCTCTGTGTAGCGTGGTGCCTTTCCTGGAACTCACTCTGTAGACCAGGCTGGCCTCAAACTCACAGAGATCCTCCTGCCTCTGCCTCCCGAGTACTGGGGTTAAAGGCGTGTGCCACCACTGCCCAGCTAATTTCTTTAAAATACAATTTTTGTATCTCTAATGAATTTTCCCTTTTTTCATTGCACTGTTTTCCCTGCAATATTGAGACAGTTGCTATCAAGGACTCAACTAAAAGCAACAAACAAAATCCCCAACAACTTATATCTGGTTCCACGAAGTTAACGCTCACTGTTTTCTTGTATACATATCTAGTATCTTTGATGTATTAAGAAAGAGCACTATAGCTACTCCTCTGTTTGAATTTGTGTTTTGTTGGCTACTTCTGCTCACCTGAAACTACAAACTTTCCCTTGCTTAGGAGTAGCCTCTGATATACCTGCACTGGCTTACAGTAAAAGGTGGGTGTCTCCATTATTGGGATATCAATTTTTTGTGGTAGGTTTTCTTCAGAGATGAAATTTCATCCTCTCAAGGAAGAACGGTTTGTTACCTGAGTGCAAAAGTAGTGTATGCTCAGTACAAAATTATGTGGAAATTGTAGAACAATCAAAAGCAAAGACAATAGAAGTTACCTATAATCTCATCATTTACCATAAAGGCTCGTTTATATTCTAGTATTTTAGTAGAGTATTCTCTTTGTATTTTTGTAAATTTGACCTTACATTGTATATACTACTTATCATTTAAATATATTGTGAGCCTATTTACATGTCATAAAACATGCTATGAAATGTATTTCAGTGAGTATAGAACATATGAATATGGACTATTTTTCTCCAGCTATATGCCAAATAAGATATTTATTTATTTTTTAGAGTGTAGATTCTTTTTTCAGTTTACCAGTCTTTGTCTTTTACTCAGTCTTAAACAGAATCCCATTATGTTAGTAACACCATAGTATGCAGTATTTTTACAAAATCATATATATGTATTATTCCTTTATTTTTATAAGTAGGTTGATTAGGCTAAGAGTTAAATATAAGAATGTGGTAATCTACACTACTCAACAACTTTGTCTGAAGGTATTCATTTCTCCAAAACCAACTTGAAAGAGTGATATAATTTTAAGGGAAGTTATACTGTTCTAGTAGGTATAATAATAATAATAATAATAATAATAATAATAATAATAATAATAATAATAATAAAATTGTTTTGGCTTTTATTTCTTAAATATATTAGGGTTGAGTGTCTTATAACATAACCAGCTGTTTATGTTGATGAACTCACAATTACTCTCCTTTTATTATTTGATGAACTCCTAATTACTTTGCATTTATTGTTTATTCATCTTTTAAAATAGTACTTTACTTTTTTATGAATATTTTCTAAATTATAGACATTAATGGCTAATTTGTTTTATGTGTGGTTACATATTCAGACATGCATCTAAAAATAATGATAAAATAATTTCATTAATTTTATTGAAAATTTATTTCTCATAATTTATTCATTTTTTAAATAATTTTTTATTAAGAGATTTTCTATTCATTTACAATCCAACCACAGATTCCCCTGTCCTCCCTCCTTCCACCCCCGAGCCTTCCTCCCCAACCCTCCACCCCCATTCCCACCTCCTCCAAGGCAAGGTCTCCCCTGGAGAGTCAGCAGAGCCTGGTACATTCAGTTGAGGCAGGTCCAAGCCCCACCTTCTTGCACCAGGGCTGCTCAAAGTGTCTCACCATAGGCACTAGGCTCCAAAAAGATGGCTCATGCACTAAGGACAGGTCCTGATCCCACTGCCTGGGGGCTTCCTATGCAATTCAAGCTAAACAACTGTCTCACTTATCCAGAGGGACTAGTTCAGTATTGTGGGGGTTCCTCAGCTATTGTTCCACAGTTCATGCGTTTCCACTAGTTTGCCTAGTTGTCTCTGTACTTTTTCCAGTCATGGTCTCGATATCCCTTGCTTATAGAATCTCTCCTCTCTCTCATCAATTGGATTCCTGAAGCTCAATCTGGGACCTGGCTATGGATCTCTGCATCTGCTTCCATCAGTCACTGGATGAGGGTTCTGTGATGACAGGGTATTCAGCCATCCAATCACCAGAGTATACCAGCTCAGGCACCATCTCAACTATTGCCAGTAGTCTATGGTGGAGTCATCCTTGTGGATTCCTGGGAACCTCCCTAGCACTGCTTCTCCCTATTCCCATGGTGTCTTCATTTATCATGGTGTCTCCCACTCTGTTCCCATTCCAGTTTTAACTTCCTGCTCCCCTAAGTTCTCATCCCCTATCTCTTGCCCTCCATTACCCCTCTCACCCCCAGTCTGCTCATGTAGATCTCATCCATTTCTCCACCACTGGGCAATCCATGCATCCTTCCAGGGTCCTCCTTATTAGCTATCCTCCCGGGAGCTGTTGGTTGCAGTCTGATTATTCTTTGCTTTATATCTAATAACCACTTATGAGTGAGTACATACCATTTTTGTCCTTCTGAGTCTGGGTTACCTCACTCAGGATGATATTTTCTAGTTCCATCCATTTGCCTGCAAACCTCACGATGTCATTGTTTTTCTCTGCTGAGTAGTACTCCATTGTGTATATGTACCACATTTTCTTTATCTATTCTTCAGTTGATGGGCATCTAGGTTGTTTCCAGGTTCTGGCTATTACAAATAATGCTGCTATGAACATAGTTGAGCATGTGTCCTTGTGGTATGATTGATCAACTCTTACACACATAAAAATAAATTTCCCATGTTTCTCTGAAAATTGGGAAAATTTATTTTTAAGTGTGTAAGTGTTTTGCCCACATATATGCGTTGCTCACAGAGCCCAGAAGAGGGTGCTGTATCCCCTACAGCTGGAGTCACAGACACTAGTGAACTGCGACCATGTGGATTCTGGGAACCAGACCCAGCTCCTCTACAAGGGCAGTGAATACTTTTAACCAAGCAGCCATCTCTCCAGCCCCAGTTTATTTTATTAATTGTGGTAAATTAATGTAAGTCAATTTATGATCAAGATTCAGCTTGATGGTTTATTCTTAAATTTTGGAAGCATTTAAAATGGTTTCCGTTCTGCATGTTAATTAAGTTTGTCCCATTCTTTTTACTCATTTGGTGTTGAGGTTTGTTTCTCCTACTATCAGGCTTTCAAGTTTTTTGGTTATTTTGAGTAAAAAGATTTCTTATTTTACCTACTTTAAGGAATTACTTTCATGAAATACCTCTTTTGTTTCTTTTGATACTTTGAAGATATGAGGATAAGAACAGAAAATGTCTTAGTTTTTAATTTATAAATAATTGTTTTAACTGAGGAATATAAAACAGTTTTTTTTTGAAATTTTAGTTCATTGTTAAGTATTCAGTAAATGCTTTTGCTACAGTGAAAAGTATCCATATTATATGGTACTGGTATATAAATGTTTTATTACATTTATTTCATTGAGATGTAAAATAAAATTTATATATATATATATACATATATATATATATCAGAAATACACTGCTTGGAAAAGTTATTTACATATTATATTGTAAGATTGTAGAGAATTCTTTATCACATTTCAAAAGCAAAGATTTAATTTACAAATATATTTTTCTACAATTACAAATTGTATTTGTGGGGTTAGAGTTCTACCTGTGTGGTAGAATTTGTGCTTAACTGTATGTAAGCTCTGCACCATCTTTCCCAAACTACATGTGTATAAACATGTGATGTGGTGGATAAGCATACATACATACATACATAGTTCAGAACATTGGGTTGCTTGGTGTCATCCATAACAACTCTTCATTAGGCTTTTCTGCTAGAGTTGTGCTGTTCCTCAGATACTTTCCATTGCCATTACAACTGTTGATGTTAGGTAAAGCTTCTACTCCTTGCCTCCTTTGTTCCTTGCTTGTTTAAAACTAACCCCAGGGATCTAATGAGGAATGAGGCTGCAGCTGGACAGCTTGAAGCTAGTGATGAGACATTTCTACCTCCTGAGTTAATGATGGTCACAAAACCCAACTAAAGCATAGGTACCCCAATGATAGGTGACCCTAGTATCCTTGCCCAGTGTGACAACTAACTCACAATGGTAATCACTAAGAATTGTGGTCTGCAGGTAGCTTTGTGTCTGCAAAGTTCTTTGGGAATTTCTAGTGTTCTCAGTTGGTTTTAAATTACACATTGTTATCATGTGTTTCAGTCATAATTTATTGTGCATACTATACTGCTGACTACTTTCGTGCTATGTTTAACTTGTTACTGTAAGTGTAACATTTGGTGTAATGAGATTTAACTAATTGCTACTGTGAGTTTATAACATCATATCATATAATCCTTTCTTAATTTAGTAGATTAATAAACATAGATATTTATTTATGCTTCAAACCTATTGGTTTTCAAATAGAGCCTAAATTTTATAAGGGCCTTATTAAATATACAGACATTGTAATTTGTTCACAAGGACATATTTTAGACAGATATTAACCGAAAATATAAATATTAATAATCAGTCTATATAATAATCAATCTGTATATATATAAAAACTGTGAGACTTTGTAAACCATTTCCTTACTCATTTTACTGCATCTTTTTGTTGTTTTAAGGATAAGAATTGTTTTTACCTTTTTGAAGATAAATGACTAATGAAAGATTACTTGGAAAATTATAAGAAATTACTACAGAAAGCTGTCTAATTAGGAAACTTCTTATATTAAAAGGGTTATTTTGTATATTGTTGAAATCGTTGTCATCTGATTTTAAAATTTTCATAGTCTTTTTAGCCATTAGTATTCGGGACTTTGGTTTCTTACATCCTTTGTTACACTATAAAATAGTTGAGGACTTTACCCATTTTTTAATAGCTTGAAATATGAGTTTTAAAAAATCTGTTTTTATTTCACATAAAGATGAAAGATGTCAAAAAAAGAAAAAAAATATCCAAAATGAATATATTGCTGGTTATATAATAATTATAGTTTTTCATAAATATCAATGAAATGGAAAGAATATTGATCAGAGGTTGTATTATAGTGGAAATATATGGCCATGTTATTTTCTGAGTTGAGGGTGCGGATAAAGAAAATGTGGTGCTATTGCTAAATAGACCTCAGTAATATCTGGTAATTCTTAAACAGATGGTGCCCATAATTTTATGCTTTGACACTGTGAATTTTGTTGATTTAGGTCAACATAGGAGCAGTCAGGGGAGAGATTTTAAGTTTTTCATTTTTTTTTGTATTCTGAAGAGTAGTTTGAAGAGAAGCTACTTGTGTATTTGTAATAAATGTTTAAATCTTTAAACTTTTGTTTTGCTTTGTGTAAAACAAAACCCATTTGTTATTTTATTCATATTTTTAATATTTTCACAAATGATATACAGTTATTGTAACTATATTTGCTTGTGAAAATAAGTTAAACTAGGAAATACCAACAGTTTAACAATACTTTTTGTTTTTTTAAAAAAAACATTTTAAATCATCACTTAGCTACAATTCATTTTCATTGAGCTAGTAATGATCTGGAAAGGCGCACGTGTGTGTGAGTGTGTGTGTGTGTGTGTGTGTGTGTGTGTGTGTGTGTGTGTGAGATTATCCTTTTAAAGGAGTGTGGTAAATACTGTAAATACCACAGGAAGTAAATATAAATTGTGAGCACTCACACTTTACTCAGTGTAAGTTAGCAATGTACAATAGTCATCTGAGTTATCATCGGATTGGAAGAGATTGCTTCATCTCAGCCTTTGGATGGAATAGTGTTGCATTTGCATGTCATCATTTTAATAGAGAATTTTTGTTTTGTGCACATTGATAATTTAAAAAATGAAACTCATTTTATACTTTTCTCATATTCCATTTTTTTTAACGGATTAAGGACCTAAAGGAATAGAGGAAGTGAATGGACACTGATGTTTCAAAATATCTCATTTTTGCCTAAAAGCAAGTACCGGCAGATAAATGCCCATAAAGGGATTTCTTCCTTAAGCCCCATGGATTTTTCCCCCCACAACTTTTTGTGTGAGTTAGAAATGAAAACCATTCATCTAGTGCCCCAAAGAACGGCCTTATTGAATGGAATAACAGTGTAATGTACCATTGAAGGCAGGATTGAAAGTGATTATCTTGTTAACTCTTGACAGTTACCGCCAGCTTGAAATGGAACCGGCAGGCTTGATTTGCAAATGAATTAGAGCTTTTTCATTTTGTGCCAGGATCATCTTTTTATATTCTGATATGACAGATGCTATGTTCCAGGCTTTTGTTTTTCTTCAGTTTTATACTTGCAAATATAAAACAAAAGATTACGATAGTTGTTTTATTTGCATCTTTTCTCTTGGAGTTTATTCTTTTGGTAGAAGTTACTAATTTTATATTTTTCAAAAATTTGTTGAAGATAGCTGTTTGCTAGAGTTAAATTTAGTAAGTTTAAGTACTGTAGTAATTGAGTGAAAAGAAAGATGTTTTTCAAGGACTAGAACATTTGTGGCATAAAGGAATATTACAATTAGTAGAAATTGAAACTTTTGGCTAACTTTTATAGAAATATTGTTTTTTGGGCAATTGTTTTGACTTAAGTTGAAAGGTAGAAATATTTCAAGAGCCAGACAAGAAACTCCCTTGTACACCTGTCCAGATTCATCAGCTTGCCCACATTGGTTTCATCATTCTTCTTTCTCCCCTCTTCACCAGAGTGTGTGTGGATGTGTTTCTGAACAGAAGTTGCAGCATTGGAAACAGTTTTCCTATGTACTAGTAAAGTCCTTACTGTGTGTATGATACAAAGATTACAACCTTAGTGACCAGGAATACTAGAATGTGAAAACGCCGATTTAGAAAAGAAACAGTTTTGTGGTTTTTGTTTTAAGAAAGCAATTCTCCATTTTTGTTATCTCTTTATCCTTTTTGAGTGCTGGAGAATGAACCCAAGGCAAGTGGTGTTACCACTGAGCTTCTGTCCAGCACCACCAATAAAATGTACCTCTGTGTATCCTGAAATCACCTAAAATGTACATGGTGATATTAGTGTATTCTTAATTTATGATATTTAATGTGGAACCACTTGGACTAATCCAAAAACATTATTGGTGGTTTAATGTAGTTAAAGAATGACTTTTTCAATTAATAGTAAATGTCCAAGGTAGCAACATACCGCTAATCTTCCTATCTAAGTAATGCATAGTTTTCAATCCAAAAAGACCAAAGGGAGGGAGCAAGGGGAGGGATAAACACATTGTCCTTCTGTATCTGCTGGAGATTCATTCTAGTATACCATAATCAGGGATGCTCAAGTCCATAATGTAAAGTAGTTTGATATAATGGCTACATAAAATAGATGTGTATCTTTCCATATCCTTTCAATCATCCCACAATACTTGAAATACCTAATACAATGTAGTTGGTGTTTAAATAGTTGGTATATTGTATTTAAGGAATAATTACAAGGAAGAGATTTGCACATCTTTAATGAGGATGCAGTTACTGTTTTCAAATATTTTCTGTCTCTGGTTGGTTAACTTTGCCATTTGGAACCTTTGGATGCTGAAGCCATTGATATAGAAACTAAAGATAAAACGAACAAGGTGTGTGTGTGTGTGTGTGTGTGTGTGTGTGTGTGTGTGTGTGTGTGTGTGTGTGTATACTTAATATATTTGCATTTTACTTTTCAGTTATAAATTACATAACTTGGTTATGGATTTGAAGTTCAAGGCACTGTAAATCTTTTAATTGTGCTTTGTGACAGTTACTGGTTTTCCTTGTATTTGTTGCTTTTTTAACATTTCATAAATTACATTTTGATCATATTATTTCTCCTCTTCCAATTCCCCCAGATCCTTCTTAACTCCCTACCCACCCAACTTCATGTTGTATCTCTCTTAACAACAAAAATTAAAGCAAACAAAACTCCAAAAGATGAAAAATAGCAAACTAATGCAAAACCAAAATCACACAAAAACCATGGAATCCTGAAGAAGAGTGTTAGAGTGGAAGACAGTGAAGCAAGGAGTCCTTGACCGGAACTAGAGTCTGTATTTCCATTATTTTATCTCGTAGGAGTCTGTAGTATTTTATGTTATTAAATGTTATTTCCATATTAGTTACTTAACTCACTAGTACCCAGTTTCTAATCATGTGTTTGTGTGCCAATTTCATTCCTGCCTATTAGCTCCAGAGGACATACACCACTTTTTATACTTTATGTTGATGATATTTAACACAAAATTGAGCCCCAGGGTAGTGACTAACAGTACAATTATTGAACAAATAATTTCTATAGGATGCCAAATTATAATGGCTTCATTGGGGATACATGGAAAATATTTGAACAGGATAATAATACTGTAAATGAGACTACAATGTGCTGTTTGGGTAGATGGTTGGCAAAACAAAAGTAAAATTTGAGGAAAATAATTACAAGAGAATTAAAGCCTAGGCTAGGAGTTATGACTCTTGGAGTAGTGTACTAGTAGTTGACATAATAGAGATAGCTTCTATGGCTACTTAAAAGCCGTGGTCAGTAGGACTTAGTGACAGGCTGTATCTTTAGGGAGAGAAAGAGAAGAAAGGAAGTAGTTGTTCCCTGGGTTATGGGCTTCAACATGATGGGAATGATGTGATCTGTTTCCGAAATAGAAAATGTTAGAAAGAATTGGTTTTCAAGAAGGAACTCAAGAAATCAGTTTTAGATCCATTAAATCTTTTTTGTTTTTGTGTTTTGAAACCTGCAAAGAAGGATATCAAATAGGCAAATGAAGAAATGTATTAACATCTTGAACATATGAGTGACATGTGTTTTGGTCACTGGGTATCATAGACCAGGATAAAGAACAGCAGAAGAAAAACAAACGCTGTGATTTTCAGTAGTTACATAGAGAAGCATGAAGCTACAAAGGACACTGAGCAAGTCTTTTTTTTTTTTAATTAAAAAGTGTAGAAAAATGAAATGATGTAATCTCAAAGAAGATAAGGAGAGGCTTTGAAAGGAGCTTTGGCTAGTACAGCAATTCTTATGAGAAGCACAGAGATTTGGGTGTAAAATTAGTGATTGAATTTGGTTATATAGAGATGCCACTGATCATTTTTTCAAAAGTTATTTACTTTCAGATGTGGTGGTAGAAGGTAAGAATGCATAAATGTGCATTTATTTTTCTCTTCCCAAAAGCTTGACTAAGACAATAAGAACATCTTGTATGTTACCTAAGGAATCTGGACTCAGGCCAAAATTCTGTGATCTTTCAAACCCAACTACAGGCAATGAAAGTAGTCTTGACTTATCAGTGGTTCAGCTAATGATTCATTTTCATTTATTTATTTGGTTAGTTAGGTAGTTTTTACTTTGGAGTAGTAAGAAAAAGAATCACACATTCAACTGAAACAGTACTTTGAATTTTGCTCCATTTTTGGGCTACACTATGTCATGATGCCAGACAGTGGCAGCCTGTCCAGGCAGCCAAACCCATACACTACACCATACTTTGTTGCTGAGCTGGAATGTTTGACTGGTGAGGCATATTAAATAAACTAATTGAAGATAATGATGATGGGTCTATTGAAAGTAACCCAGAGAAGTTAAAGAGTGTGTGTACTCTCGTCTCTCACTCTGCCTTTTCTTTAAAACTTTGCTGTCCTTTTTAGAAAATGATATGTAAGTGGGAGGTTATAGTCATCTCTTTGAATATATCCTGTGCGTGTATAAAATATACATGCTAATAAACTTATAGTTTTCTTTTTTTAACCTATCTTTCTATTAAGGGTCCATTTCCAAAAGAACCTATGAAAATTGAAGAAAAATTATTTTCTTCCCCTACAACGAACATTTTAATAATCTTAGAGTTTTTGATTAGTGAATATGGCTGTCTATAAATCACATCTGAAGATCATGTCACTGTCTTTGCCATAACCTTATATATAGCTAAAAAATTTTTAGTAAAATGTTTCATAAAAAGAATTCACTACATTTGGCCACAGAAGCTAAATGATACAACTCGCCAATCTTGTTATTCTTTTGCTTAAGTCATGAGTACCTTCCAATGATCTTTACATTTTGATTCAGTGAATGGTGGATAATAATGTTAGTGATAAATATAATTGATTGAGTTAACTTTTATATATCAAATTCTAAGATTTTTATTTTTAACGTATAGATTGTGAATGTTAAAATTCAGTTAACATTGCCATCATAAGGCTCTGTGCTTATCTAATGCTTAATGTGGGTGAACACATGATGTAATGTGCATGTGTGGAAACATCAGACATAGTATATTCTATCCATTTGCAAAATTAATAATGTGTCAATAGCTAAAATAATAAAAGTATCCATATGGTAGTAAAACAGAAAGCTCGCCTGAACAAGTAAATTGAGGGATATACACATAGAAGTCTTAAGATTGTGACTTTGAAGTGTTGGACTGTGGGGAGTTTTCCATCAGTTGATCTTGGGATAGACAGACTTGATATCCTGTCATTTCAAAGGAGTCTCTTGGTGGTGAGAGTATAAGTGGCATAGTGTTTCAGCTCATACTGTGAGCATGATATACATAACCATGGCACTTTGTGTGAATAAGGACAACTGTCTCTCAGGGTTCCGTCTCAGAGCCTTGGATATCCCCCTTCCTATAGTGAGGAAAATCACATGAAGAGGATGCACTGTGATAGTATATAACTATGAAATGTCAAAAAGGGAATGCAAGCTTATAGCTGTGAGAAACTATCTTGCATGTAGCAGAAGTAGGAATTTATTGGGTTCATAGACAATAATATGGTAAGTTAATGATGGATAGGGGAAGAGAAGACTGTTTTGAGTAGCCATATTCATGACAAAATTTTGGGAGGAAAATGAACTGGTTTGAAAATAGGTCCATTCTGTAATATTAGAAAATTATTAGCTAAGTATAGCAGGTTACAAGTGAAGGCAGTGACATGATCTTTAAGTGTGATGGCTTGGATTAAGGAGGCCAGTGTTAGAGGAATTTGAGTGTAAAGTGGTAGAAACCAAGTCTGATGCAAATGGCAGGTAAGGGGGAGGTGCTTTAGCCTTTCCAGGCCAACTATGGAGGAGTCCATCTTTTCTGCCAGTCTCGTGTATTATGGCCGTGACTACATTATCTCTACTCAGTTCCTATCCTCTAATGAAATGTAATTCATTTGTGCCTATATAATCACATAGCAAATTTAGGAAGATTACATTTGTACTAGACAGTGTAGCTGCTATAAAACTGAACAGAAATGTGAATAGGGTCTTTAAATACTGAAGGTAATAGGTGTGCACATAAATAATTTATGAGAATGTTTAGCGGGGATGTGAATAACAGGAAAAATGTGGGTTAAGTATAAACTCTGCCTCATTTTAGTTAACATGCCATGCTACAATTCTTTTACAAATGGAGTTCTAGCTTTGGATTAAATAGAACAAACTCTCCTATTTTATAAATCTACTCTCTTACACTAAGCTTCAAATTTATTGCTCATGTAATAAGGTAGTATATTATTCCATAAGTTGCTAAGAGAATTTTTGTAAAATATCTTTAATTTGGATCAACAGTAATATATTTTTATTGCAAACATTTTACACAACAATGAAAAGAAAGGGTTAGAATAATTATAGAGGGTATTCATCAGTAGTGTTTTCATTTTAGTTTGTATCTATTTATATAACACAGACGAACCCTATTGTACACATGAATGCATATAACTTTATTTTACAAGTGTAGGTATTCTATCATTCTGAAATATACTTTAAAATTAATATACCACAAGAACAGTTTTGTGAAAATACACAATTACATCATCATTTTAATGGTTGTATAAGTCTGTTTTATTGATATTAATATTTTACTTCCCAGTACTGGACATTTGGTTTGTTTTCATTTTGGAAAATTAAATACAACAAGGTTATTAATATCTTATGACTATTTCATTGAACTAAACTTAGAGAAGTAGAACGTTGTCAGGTCAAAGGTTTTAAGGATTGTTAAGAATTTTTTAAAATATGAAAAATATAAGTAGAAATGTTTCCTGATCTGTATAAATAAATTATAAATTTAAATAAAAAATAATTTTGTTGTATTTTCCCAATTACCGTCTAGAAAATGTTATTTCTGCTCTAGCTGCAGTGTGTGAGAGACCTTAGTCCTTGAACCTTTGCATTGCAGCAGAACCATCATTTCTTCATTGTTATGTGCAAAATGACATCTAGTTGATTTCTGCAGACATTTTCTGTGCACTGTACTATTTGTTTATATATGTTAGCAATCTCTTGTGATCTTTCTCTTGTGAATATTGGTAGAAACATAAATTGTAAATGACCAGACTCAGCACATGCAACATGTGAGACTATTAATGAGGATTTTTCATTTTGCTTAGACCCATATGTGCTTAAAACCTTCTCTGCAATCTTAATGCCAATTACAGAGCAGAAGAATACTGCAAAATTTATTTCATTATTGATGTTATTGTTTTTCAAGATTGACAGTAATAAAGTTTACCATCATTACAATTGAGGCAGCCTAATCCAAATCTTCCTTTTTCTATCTGAAATGTATAATGTATGACCTGTTTGATCTCTCTAAGCTTCACTTATTTCACCTATAAATATCATTAACTATATTTTTATGATAGACCTTTAAAGTTTCAATTAACTATGTGCTTGACAAATATATTGTGTTTCCTCAGAAGCTGAATCTCTAAGAAAATCAGTTCAGTTAGACAAGTGGTTTGACTAAAGCCAAGGAGTGCAAAGACTTAGAACAAAGCAAAACAAAACAAACAACAACAACAACAACAAACAAACAAAAAAAAACAGCAATTAGGGCTGGGGCAGTGGCTCCATAGGTAAAGTGCTTTCTGCCTATTCGAGCTTGAGGGCTGGAGTTTGAATCCTCATCTTCCAGCTGGGCATAGCTGTCACCAGCACTCTGAGGGTGGAGATGACATCCTCCAAGAAGGTTCATAAGACAGACTAGCCATATGGGTGGGTTGACTCAATCAAGAAGATGGAGAGCATTTGAGAAAGACACACAACATCACTCTCAGGCCTTCATGTGCACATGCTCATGCATCCACACACAGATGGGTTTCCACACACATTGAACACACATACAAGCATACATTCACACTGTACAAATAGACACATGCAAAAATGCTAATTAATTTGACATGAGCAAGACTTGAATTCTAAGCTGAGAGGACAGTTTGAGTTCTGTTCTCTCCTGAAGTTTACCACTCTGCTTAAATGGGGGTGTTGCAAGTAGAAGGAGAGAGCATCACAAGCCTTTAGTAACTGAAGAGCTGACTGATGACCCTTGAATTGCTGACATTTTTGAAATATACAAGTATTGCATGTTCTTTCGATTCTAGCAGATGTAGACAAAGGTTTTTACTTTGTAACTATTTGGAGACTGTTGACACAAGTCATACATTTTGGCAGATAGTGCTTTTATGACATTGTTGGGACATAATTCTCTGTAGTGGACCTTTGGAAAGTGGAAATTGGATTTAAATGATAGTTGTGTAAATATAACAAATGAATATACTGTTTTTATGGTTAAGTAGTATAGATATTGTTTTACTCCTTTCTGAAATTACTTATACCTATTGGTGAAATTATTAAGGCCACTCTATGTAGTTAAAAGGAAGGTTTATTTAGTGGTGTAACTTACAAATGAAGGGATAGGTAGGTTGCAGGGTCTGGGAAAGGTGTAGCACAGTCTGGCGGTGTTCTCTAGAGAACTCTGCTCAGTCTACCTCCAGCGTCCAGGGTCCGGGAGTCAAGAGCGCCCCAGCATCCAGAACTCGGGTCTTCAGCGTCCTCTCTCAGCCCCACCTTGTAGTTGTGACCATTAACAAAGCCTCAATGGGGGTTGAAACTTCCAGGTCAAAGCTAGAATGGCTACCCACTACATATACCTGATCCTCAAAGTAAATTAAAATTACATAAAAATTTGTAAATTATTTGTGGAAACTATTTAAAACAATCAATTTTACTGTTAATAAGAATTTATATCACCTCAAATGTCCAACAATAATAAATAAGCTAGCATATTGTAAATCTGTGAACAGAATAGCATAGAAACATTTAAAATGTTATATGTAGGGATCGTTTTTGATAGTTAAACTGATTACAGTATATAATTAAGTAATAACATATTGATTCTACACAATTATGTCTGATGATCTCATTTGTAAGGAAAATAATTGTATTTATGTGTTGTATAAAAATGTCTTGGAAAGCTATAACATACTGAAGTTATTATCACTGGCTGGTGATATTCAGGTGCCTTTCATTTTATTCTTAATTAGAACCAGATGTGATTTGAGTTTGTCTGCAATGAGCATTTATTGTTTGCAAAGTTACTTCTGGCCCATATGGCACGTCTGTGCCTTTTAGTGTCTTGTGTTTGCAGCCCCCACACTAGGGTACACTTACTGGTTAAGAAAAATAGCTTTCAACTTCTACATGAGTTCTAGGCTTTTTTTTTTCCCCACAGTGGACACTCCATAGAACCATACATCATGAACATGAAAATTTACATAATGAAGTTATTTTGAATTGAAGAATTGAGTTTATATTACCTTTAATTCATCCTCTCTGGGCAGATCACTTTCCATGGTTCACCTCTTGTCATGCTAAGCCTTGAGCTCACATGCCTGTCTTCTTTTCTGCTTCCTTGGTCTACCCAAATGTAATCAGTCCTTCAGGAGCCAGCCAACATCATCATCCTTCCCTTTGAACCCTTTCCCAGACACTCTAATATATAAGTCAGTTTCTTCTTTTTTGAACTTTTCTTAAATTAGGTGAAGGACATAGACTGAGAGGGGTGTTGCCATGTCACCTGCTAATTCCAGATGACTGGCTGTGACTCCTTGGAACAATATGTTGAGAAAGATAGCCTTAGGGGACAGACAGATGACTTGGATGAGAAATGTGTATCTGTCTATAGAGACTAGAAGATCAAGTAGCTTATGTACTATATATTTTTCTACCTGGATGAACATTCAAAGTTTTCCATATTACCTTTGGTTTGGCAATGCAGTTTGAAGTATCTAAGATGTAGACACCATGTCTCAATATTCCTGGTGTTTTTATGTTGTGATTCTTATAACTCTTTAAAACATGAAGGTGCTCAGTAAGCAACCCTTCTGTACTGCTTCCCCCTGCCCCGCCCCCCGGCAATCCAAGGTGCTTTGTGTTCCAAGTCTCTTGGGTTTGAAGAAGTTTTCAAAATGGATTCTTTTGGAACAAATCAAGGGACAAATTCGCTTACTTTTCCATGGAACATGTAATCTAGAGTATGACTTAAGAAATATTGGGTCTCAAAAAAGAAAAAAGAAAAGAAAGAAATATTGGGTCTCTTGTCTTCTCCCATGGGCCTTTGTGAATACCAGAAGCTGTTTACCTGGAGGCCTTTAAGTAGCTTAATTATCCATGCCGACCTAAAGGCTCGGTCTCCCATTGGAGTAAGTTCACTGGGTGTCATCACAACATGGTGCTTAGCATGTTTGATTTCAGCTTGGCTTGACATTGTAGATACTCACTAATGCTTTTCTTTAAAATGTTAGGAAGAGAATGGTATTTAAAATTTAATAATCATAGCATACTTACTGTGCAAATGATCTATATTCTAGGGTATAGCTTAATGCAAATAATAATTGATCAGACAAAAAGTACACATAAAATACAAATTCTTAAAAACCACCATTTTGAATGTAATGTGAATATACACATAGAGCCACTAACTTTCAAGAAATTCTCATACAAAGAAAAAAGTGCCAAGAATGCTAAGCTAACTTATTAAAAGGAAACTGAAAATTCTTGAAGTAATAATTTGGACCTTAATGCTGATATTAGATATTCTTTATTGAATTAAAATGAAAAGTGAATGACTGATACTTGCTTTTGATTTCTTATTTTTTAACATACTTTATCTTTACCATCTTTCAAATAATTTAGGGTATTAAAGTTTGCTTATTTCACGGCCTATATAGCATTCTTTCTGGTTTTAGCCAATGTACCAAAGTTTCTATTTATTTCATGTATAAAACTAAGAATGACTTTCATTTGTTGACATTAAGCAGAGACAGATTTCAAGATGATTAAAAGAGCTAAAACTTATATAAAGATATTTCTCACTCTGAAAGTGGTATACCTATGGTTAATTTATCATATTGTCACTAGTATTTACTCATTGACTTGTACATTATTGTATACTGATTATCTTTTTAATCTGAGATTTGAATTTAAGGTGTGAAGCTGAGTAGAGATAAAACTTGACAAACAATACATTTTTTAAGTTATAGAGCTGAAAATTGAACTTAGATTTTCCTTAGATATTTGTAGTTTCAAATTTTTCATTAATAAGATTAGGTACATAATAGAATCTGATATATATATATATATATATATATATATATATATATATAGTTGTTTCAGTTAGAAAATCTGGGGTTTTCATGAATAACATTGGGTACATAATAGAATCTGATATATATAAATTGTTTCATTTAGAAAATCTGGGGTTTTTTCATTTGTGTATTTTTGTAGGCATTTATAAACTTTGATTACTACATGCTTGAAAAATCCAGTTCATGTAGTTTTGGCTTTATAAAGAGAAAAAACAAAGCAAACTGTAATCCTAGCTCTTCTATGTATAGAAAGGTCTGCATTGACCTTTTAAAATTGAATAATGTAAATAGTGCATGACAAAAGCCTAATGTAAAATTTTTATTGAATTTCTTTATTTTTCAAAATTATCAAGTGAATGCATATCTTGTGTGGAATAATTTACTGATTACAAATCTTTTTAATGTTTTATTTATTAATAACTTGTCAATGAAATATGTTAATGTTGCTATTAGTATATGCAGTATGTTTTATTAGTATTTTATAATGAAGTACTCTAATTTTAGCTTGTTCTTTGAAAGGGTTTTATTTATGCTTAATTTTTTTTGTTTCCACATATCAAAAGTTACCTTTTCTGGAGGCTTTTTACTTAAATTTATTTTAAAATGTTACTTTTATAGTAGATCAGTAATAAATTTTTGATTGAATAATAGGATGTAATTAGAAAAATATTTACTTGAGAATGAATTAATTATTTTTCCTAAGTTAATAAATATTTTGATAAGTATTAAATATTGAGAATCAAAGAATATCATCAGAAGGAAGAGTATTTTAAACTATACACATTAATTGTTTTTTAATGTCACTCCTGTAGACCACTACAAGTCTTAATGGTGACGTCTTTGGTTGTTATTGTACTCAAAACAGAGAGAGAGAGAGAGAGAGAGAGAGAGAGAGAGAGAGAGAGAGAGAGAGAGAGAGAGAATTGATCCCTTCCTTGTAAGACTAGATCTTAAAACAACAAAATTAAAAAAATTACAGGCTTTTGTTTAGGTAATTCTTAAGGGGAAACAGTGTGTATCATAGGAAGTTTCTGAACTTTGAACATGTTTCTCTTAGCAAAATAATTAAATTTCTTTGCAACAAAAGTACAATAGTCCTTTGCTATTATTACTATGTTGTTTTTGAGTGTCATGGCCTCTTTTTCTATGATGAAGACAATAGGGTGGGTGCACATGGTTTCCTCTTTGGCTCAGTTTGACCACGTCTGCCTTGCAGTATGGAGCTCCTGCCTTTCCTGCTTTAGAGCCCTGTTCTACAAACATTACGATCTGTGCTGCCTCAACTACAAATTGGATGAACAACTCGTGACACTTTTTCAATATTATTACATTAAACCAAGTGGATTTTGATTGATAACCTAATATTCAACTAATGCAGAACATCAATCATGGCAAGTATATTAATTATTTAATATTGCAGTCTAATTCAGAAATCGATGTGCTGCATGAGGGGAAGGGAAACTCATGGTTCCCAGAAGATTTAAGACAGGGAATGATTAAAAAAAAAAAAAAAAAAGACCCGCTGTACTCCTGTGTGTTAGTTCGATACAAATCTTTATTCATTTGCCAATAATCTCTTCCCATTTTCCACTTCAGGACCATTTTATCAGTTTTGAGACCTATAATTGAATTAAGTCTGCTTTCAGCACAGGGCAAAAGGAGTTGCACAAATATTGATGAAGTCATGACAGGGACAACCCAAGAGACAGACCACTAAGAGGACAGGTTTTCTACCATTTGTGCCAAGATCCCTTTATCAGTGTTTTGGAGTTTGTGTCTCTATTTAAAAAAGAAAATCATTAAGACTTCTGTAATGACTTTTAGATCTTTTGTCTTAAATGCCACCTGCCACAACATGACTTCCATAGCACCTTATAGTTTTGAATGGACCTTTGTATGTATTATATTGCATATTCTTTAAAAATAACTTGTGCATTAGGCAAGTTCTAGTTATCTTTATATTGTGTAGTGAATTTTCCTTAAATGCATATTTGTGGCTTCAGTGCAGGTGGGTAATCACTAAGCTTATGTGGGTGTTTTGTAATAGAGATTAAATTTGAATTTAGATATTCTGCTTCTAGAGCCAAGATAATATATTTATTATCTTAATAATACATAAATACAACTCACATTGCTTTTTCTTTGTTGTTTTGAGGGGTGTTTTATATATAAATTTGGAAGAGACTAGGAATATAAAATCATTTGCCTTTAAAGCTTTCATTCAGATTTGTCTGGTCATTTTTAAATACTTTTTTAGAAACCTTTCTGAATTATTTTGTCTTTTAGGCTTGCATGAATCATTTCAGAAATTTCTTTTTCCTGAATGTTATTGGGAATCTTCTTCTTTCCTGGCATTTTAGTCCAGGTTAGTTTGAGAGCTCAAGTGGTAAGACTGTACTGTTCTAGTCCAGCTTTAAGCCTTTCCATCTCCTTCAAAAACATGGTTAAAAACAAAGCAAAGTACCCGCACTCCACATGCACACAGACCCTTTCCCACCCCCATGTCTTCATGTTACTTTCTATCTGTGATGACCCCTCACAGGTGGAAACCCCTTGCTCTTTTTGTGGCATGGTGATAGGGGCTGTGCTGGAAGATGTATGTCAGCGTGACCCAAGCTACAGTTATTTGAGAAGAGGGAACCCAAATTGAGAAGAGACCCCCACCAGATTGCCGTGGGCAGTCCTATGGTGTATTTTCTTCATTAGTGATTGATGGAGGAGAGCCTGGGCCATTGTGGGTGGTGCCAAACCTGGGCAGGTGGTTCTGGGCATGGGGAATAAGCCTCTAAGTAGCACCCCTCTATGGTCTCTGCTTTAGTTCTTGACAATGGGTTCTTGCCTTCTGTTCCTGCCCTGACTTATGAACTGTATGCTGTAATAAACCCTTTTCTTCTCAACTTGCTTTGATCCTGGTGTTTATCATCATAATAGAAAGTAACTAAGGTCAGATGGAACTGGGCAAGGCTGTACAGAGACCTAAGCTGAAGCTGGCAGATGCTTATAACTGGTCACATGCTCTGATTCAGATGTTGTGAAGTAGGTGCTGGAATATAAATTCCTTTTCATTTAATGCATTTCCTCCAGGAGCTTTCTTTACAGTGCTTTAATTGGGACACTAAATGAACATTTGTAATGACTTGTAATAAATTCTGTCATGGGACATGTCTAGGGTGTTACAGGAACATTTTTGATAGAACTCTGTATATTGTGGGTAAGGGAGAGATTTTCTTCCATTGAGACATAGTTTAGGAGTACTGAAAGTTTGTTTTTCATTTTATTGTTTGTTAATAATATGAGAATTTGAGGAGACTGAAAGAAAATAGCTGTGTGTGTGTGTGTGTGTGTGTGTGTGTGTGTGTGTGTGTGTGTGTGATCACGTAGCTCATTAAGAGTGAAAACTAGATTAATAGTTTGTCTACTTTGGCTATTACTGTCACTTACCATGTTATGTAGCTTTGGCAGGATACATGTGTTAAGAAAACTTATACCTTATAAAGATTTTCCTTTATTGTGGAAGCTGCTTTGACACTGAACAAGGGCAGGAGCCGCTGAGATCCAGTGAGAAACTGATAAAAGAGGCTAGTCTTAAATAAGGTGCCACCTGTGAAACAGAAAAATGTACTTGGGTGATAATAATTAAGGGTATCAGATGACAGAGACTCTGGTAGATTATGTTTGCTTTTGGTTGGTAGTGAATGAAGAGATGTGCCAATAATAACATCCAGTTTTCTGTCTGATGTGCTATCCAAAACACATATAAAAAATATATAATTTAGCCAGGTGTGGTATCGCACACCTTTAATCCCAGAGGTCAGGTGACAGAGGCAGGTGGATCCCTGTGAGTTTGAGGTCAGCCTGGGCTACAAAGCGAGTTCCAGGAAATGTAGCTTTCTCTGTCTTACTCTGCTGTTTTTGCATATCTTCCTGACTTTAATCCCTTGGGCTGTGCTGCATGAAAGCTAACTCATGGCTTCCAACCTCCATTCCTAATGCCTGGTCCACATACTAAGAGGAGATGAGCACTTGTGCTGCCTGGGCTTCTCTCTAACAGGTCTCTGCTGCTTCTAGCACCTCAGCAAAACTATACACTCAGTGTAGAGATGTCAGGGTTGGTGAAACTCATCCTCTAATCTCTAATGCCAACATAACCCTAAGAAGAGGCGAGAATAAATTACTTCAAGGGGTGAACAGAGACTCTGTGTATAATTAGTTCAATTTTTATTATTATTTGTTTAATTGAACGGGAGTGCAAAGAAATCTTTGTTTTCACGAGGGCATTATACAGTTATTAGCGTAACTCAGAATTTAAACTGCCTATTACGCCAGTTAGAGGGGACCAAAACCCTCTTTTATACTATGGAGGCACCTACACTCATGTGTGTATATTCCCTCACATAGAAACACACATATACAACATTTAGATTTATTTTATTTTTAATTATGTGTATATATGTGGGGTATGTGCATGTGATTTCAGGTGCCCATGAAATTCAGAAGAGGAAATTGGATCCCCTGGAGTTGGAGTTACAGGCAATTGTGAGGTCATTGGCTTGGGTGCTGGCAACCAAACTAGGATCCTCTGCAAGAGCAGCACACACTCCTAACTTCTGAGCCATCTCTCCAACCCAAATAAAATGCTTTAAAAAATTGCTAAGACCTCTAATTATGCTGAACTAAAATACTGCTTGATCAGAGTAGGAAAGTCAAAGTTGGTTTGTCACTAATAAACTGATATAGTCTAAAAAAAAAACCACCCAGGGGCTGACTCAGCAGTTAAGAGCATTTACTAGGCATTGTAGAGGACTCAAGTGGCTTACCAACACCCTTAGCGCTAGTGCCTGGGGATTCATACAGCCTCCTCTGGTCTCCGGGGGTACTGCATGCATGTGGTACACATATAGTCACTCAGGCTCACTCACACACATATACATAAAAATTTTAAATATCAACCTTCTCCATGCACTTAAAACATAGGGCCAGAGGCCCCTGAGCGGGAACTCAACTGATTGTGTTCTCCCTGTGCACCAAAAGGCATCAGGCAAGCATCCAAGGGAGTGAAACAAGCATGAGTGCTACTCAGCTGTGATTCCTGTGAACCCCAACAGCGACCACCAGCATGTCACAGCTACACTAAATATTGTCCTTACACCCACAAAAAACCACTGTTCTCATTCCTCATCAAAGAAACTTCTTTTTACAACTGACAGACACCACTGCAGAAAGGCACAACCAATCAACACAGATTCAACAGATACTCCTACAAAACTATGTGTACATCTAAGGCCCAGGGAACATTGCAGAAGAAAGGATGGGAATACTGGAAGAGCCAGAGGATCAAGGAGTTTACTGTGAGATTATGTCTTGTAGTCATGTCAGAAGCTTCACCCATAAAGTCTCACCAATATGAATGCCTAAATATGAGCTGCACAAAGACAGTGACAGTCATGCCATGGTGTGTGGGGAAAGATCATGAGGCTCTAACCCTACACAAAGAACTACAGGCAAATCAGGGATGCTGAAAGTGGGAGAAATAGCTCCCCAGGAAGGAGCACTCCAATTGAATTTCCAATACCAAATGGTCAGCTCTGAAAACATACAAGTAACACAATGACCAATCAGGTTCTATTTAGTTCTGTAAACAAAACATATATACATAGAAGAATGTAAAACAATGAAAAAGAGGTCATGAATTTCAAAGAGACAAAGAAGGGTTGTATGAGAGGGTTGGACAAAAGAAAGGAAAGGAGAAAATGATGAAATTATATTCAAATTGAAAAATAAAAGAAAAAATACTTCTTAAAAAAGTAAACCTTCAAAGAAATCTACATATTTACCATACTTCATCAGATGTCTAAATTGTCTTTGCAACTTATATAAATATTTAATTTTAATTCTACAAGCAGTTTTTTATAGTCAAAAACAAGATATTGTGTATCTCATATTTGATTTTTTTGATATTTTTTCAATATAATAATTATAGATCTTAATTTATAATGTAATTATAAATTATAAATTATTAGTGTTCAAAAATCATTTGCCAGTGTTTTGTTATTTAACTGTGTACTCAGAAGTGTACAGTTGTAGTTTCTAGTTGGTAGATAGACTTTGAGGTTGAACATTTTCATAATTTTAAAAAACTGATGTAAATAAACATTGTGTGAATAGTAAAGAATATACTGAAAATTTTTTTGTTGTTCTCTACTGACAGAAAAATTGAACATTTTTTCTGTTATTCAAATAAAACTTTTAATGCTAATACTAATTTTAAAAAATATTCTCTGTTGGTGGATATTTTCCCCATTAAAAGCAATGTTATTATGAACTTTAGTAAAGCTAAATGAAAAATGTTAAGGTTTTATAAAGTATTTTCAGGTAAACATAAATTAGAGCAGACAGGGGTTTAGTAGCTATTTAGAACTTTTATTCTTCCTCTTCTTTTTTTTTTTTAGGGAATCTGGAAACATCAAAGCTGGATTAGAACATCTGGTAAGTTCTAAGTTCCTCTTGAACATTTGCATCGTCTTTGATATCTGCATCCTAAATGAACACTTTTGCATGAGTTTTGAATACCTTGTACTGAAAGTCAACCAGTTCCCAAAGGCTCAGCCTACTGGTATTATGTGAAGGAACTCACCTTTTCATTTATCTTACCATTTCGAGGGAATTAAATTTTTTTAAATTAGTTTTTTTTTTGATGTAGAGATGAAATAAAATGAATGACAATCCTTGGATTGATGATTGCTTTAATTAGAAGCAAAAAATGTTGATTTTTGGTGTATCTTGATCTGACACAAACAAGCACATGTTTTGAACAAAACACAGTCAAATATTGCTTGTATAAATGTGTATGTTCCAGTGATTTAACAGCTTTGAAAGAAATGCACAGCTTTGTTTTTCCTAATGTCTTTCTTTATGAATAATGCATTGGTTTAAACTATATTTGGTTTTAGTATATAAAATAATTGAGATGCACAATTTTGTTTTGAGCAAGCATTTTTAAAGAACAAATGAAATTTAAACTGATTTAGCATTAAAATCTGTCTACTGATTTAAAACATTGGAGAGGCCCCTTTATAACAATCCACTGAGTTGACTGGATAAAGTGTTCATCATAGCATTAAGTAGTTCATTTAAACAGAGCCTTATAAACTCATGCTCTGGTTTCTGGTCAAATCCAAATGTTGAATAATTAATGGTAGTGATCTTTTGTAAATACAGTCTAAGTACTTTTAAAATTGAGAGGCTTCATTCATATATCATACTCTAGCTTTGTTAACTATTAATGTACTTTTGTTCTGCTTCCACAAAAGGAACACAGTAGCAAGAGGCAGTTCATGTTTTAAGATTACTTTTGCTCGTTGACAGTTTCACGGGTGGGTATAATGAATGTTGGCTACTCCCTCCTCACCTGGCATCTTCATTTTCACTCACAGCAATTTCAGAGTTAGAAAGTTTTCCTTTTAATATCAAAGGGACTCGAGAAACCCTAGATCTTTCAAAATATTCCTAAAAAGGACTAATTTTTAAAAAGCTATCTAACTTCATTAGAAGAGTTGTTGGAAATGAGTAAATAACATTATGATTGTTGAAAATAAGTAAATGACATTATGATTCTCATCTTTGAAAAGTATTCCCAAGCTTCTATTGTCACTTAATAGTTACATAAGTAATTTAGGACATAAAATCAGAATAAAATGTTAATTGGAGCATCATACTCCTATATCAATTGGTAGTTTATATCAAAAGATATTTGATATTATAATGTCAAAGTGAACTTTGGTAATTCCCTTTTTAATTTTTATTTAATTGAAAATTTTAGGCCTGTGGTTGGCTCAGTAGGTAAATGCAGTACCATAAGTCTTATGACCCAAGCTAGACCCCAGGAACCCATTTTATGGAAGGAGAGATCAGACTCCCAAATAAATCAGTGTAATAAATAAATTAATAAACCTCTCTATATTTTATTTTCTGTGTTCCTCAGAAAATAGTAAATTTGATTTTTAAAGTTGAAATGATGTTTCCTGTCTTCCTGGCAGCCTCTGTGCTTTAGTGCATATGCTGTGGCAACCATGAGGAGATCAGAAAGCTTTCCTGGAGTTGCTCCCCCCCACCCCCCACCCCCGCATGTGCTTTCAGGAGTGGAGCTCAGGTGATCAGGCTGCGCAACAAGTGCTTTTATTCACTGAACCGTCTTGATGACTTCCTTACCCCTAGGAATTTTAATTCTTATTACATAACTGGATAGATGACAGAGTTGGATAGATATAAAATTCATTTTTATTGTATCAATATTCATTTGTCAAGACTTTTTTGTTTTTGAGAAGGATCTTTTTGTAGCTTTGAACTCAAGGTCTTTCTGCATCCTTCTCCTGAATGCTGGGATGACAAGAACGTATCATCACGCACGAGAAGATGTGTCTGTGTATATGCACACATGAACAAACATACACAAATGCACACACATGCATGTAAACAAGTTTTTTAAAAAAAAAAATACATGAGTCATACAACACCCGAATTCCAGTCCAAGACACAGAACTCTTCATTGTTATCTCACATATCATACTTGTTTTTCCCTTGTCAAAGTGAAAACTCTAGTTCTTAATATCATTGTATCTACTTATGTGCTGAATTATATGCATATACAATAGTTTCAGAATTATTGCATACCTGAAACACAAAACTGCTAAAGAGAATTCGGTATTTGTGTTTACTTTTACCCAACTGAGTATATTTATGTTATTTATTTGAACTAGAGTTGGACTTATTTATATCTGTTTGCATCTGGCTTAAATGCTTTTATTTGTTCTTGTTGGTTTCATCATAAATTTGATTCTGTATGATATGAACTTGCTTCCAGATATCAGATCTTATAGTGGTCTTCTCAGAGATATGTCAGTCCCTTCCTCTCTAGCCTATTCTTTACCCACTCTTACTCAATTTTATTGACTTCTTGTTATCCTTCCAGTATATATTAAAACAAAGCATGCTTGTGTATGAATGGATGCCCATTCTGTTTCTTTCTCTTTTCCTCTCTCTGCATCCCTCTTTCCTTCCCTTCCCCTCACTATCTCTCTCACAACAATTTGCTGGACAGTAGAAACTTTCAAACATTAAGAAGACCGAGAGGCAAGGTTGAACGCCATCACAGAACAGCCTTACCTAACATCATTCACAGAAATGAGCAAATGCAAACCATAGAAGATTCAAATGCTCATGTAATTGCTACAAATGAATGTACATCAAGCAATCATTTCGTTATAACCTTCCTTTAATCATAAGAAAAGAGAATTTATGTAGCATAGTAAAGACAAAACTTAATGAAACACAATTCTTTAAAATCTCTCAACCTACTTTTAAATAATGCAGAAAGCATTTGAAATGATTAAATGACTTAAGGTGTCTCTTTTATTGCAAATTGTTTTTCATATCAAAATAATCCCCATTTATAATAATAAAAATAACAGCTCTTTGAACAAGAATTTTTGTTTGTTTGTTAAAACTAGAAGTTCTAAAACCCTGGGTTTTATTTTAAAGGAATCTTCAAGTACCAGTATGTATTTACAAAGAATACTAATTTGGGTTATATTTTCAAAACTCTTAGCTGTTTAATATTGAAAACTATAATGCATTCAAAAAAATTCCCACATAAGATATCTTTAGTAAGAAACATTCTTAAATCAAAAATTGGAAAAGCATTAAGAAATGGTAGTATGTCATCTTATTCAAACATGTGATTGTATATCTTCTCATAGAGCCCAAATTCTCCCCCTGTTGTTCCCCATTGTTAAGAAACATTTCAGGGCTGGAGATATAGCTTAGTGGAAGATCCCTTGCCTAGCATGTTCATGTCTGTCAGCCCCTCCCCTAGTTTTTTTTTTTTTATCGGCATTATTCTTTTTCATATGCTGTATTTGATTATATTTGTTCCACTCTCCCAACTCCTCCTAGATCTTCTCAACCTCCCTATTTACCAAACTTCATTCTCTCTTTCTCTCTCTCAGAAAATAGTCAAAACATACAAACAAATAACGACAACAACAACAAAAAACATAGCAAAAAGAAAAATGGCAAAACAAAACAAAAAGCACACATTTAAAAAAAAGTGGAGTTTTGTGTTGATCAGCTACTCCTGAGCATGGGGCCTTCCCTAGAGTGTGTAGAGAGACCCAGTGCCACTCAGCTGAAGAAAACTGATTTTCTTCTCCCAGGAGGTATCCATTTCAAATAGCTTCTTGGTTACAGATGGATCCTTCAGTACACTTGAAACAATCTGCAATAATTTTAGTTAGAAGAAAAGTAACCTTGCAATACTCTTTAGCTGGGAAACAAGAGAATCTTGGTACACTGCTGGAAAGTTATATGAGAAAATCAAAAGTTATCTATTGAGAAGGCTTCCTTATTCCGCCAAGAATACTGTACATACTTCCTTTAAGATTAAAAAATCAGGTTCAATACACTGGAATGCACTGCTTTCTATGATCACGCTCTCACCTGCACTGGACACATGAGTCTCCTGAATCAGCTTGCTTGCTAGATGTTTCCATAATGTTACTTAAGGCAGATAGAGAGATGTCTCACACTTTGCAGGCACTTGCCTTGGTGAAGCCTACTGACCTGAGTTCAATCCCAGGAGCCCCTGGAAAGGTGGATGAAGGAGAGAACCAAATCCACAGAGACTTCCACCTGTGCACTGGCATGTCTGCATACACACTAAATAATAATATTTTTTTAAAGTTTATAAATTAAATAAGATTGATTCCATGTATAATTCAACTTGCTTTAAAAGATACCCAGAGCTGCCAATGAAGCACCAAAAAAAAAAAAAAAAAAAAAAAAAAAGGACTTTAAAAGGAGAATTCAGGACCTTCCAACAAGGCCATCCTTCTTAGGTTTTCTCTGATAAGATTTCCAAAATTATAGTTTTATCTCTGACATGCTTTGACATGAAAAATATCTGTACATGTTCAAGGATAGGGAGCATTGCTGTGGTGAACAGTTAAGAAACATGTTGCATGATTTTGTGGTTTAGTCTAAAAAATAGGTATAATTGTTCCTTTTAGAAAGTCTTATAATGTGTATTTTGATATCCTTTCAGTAAACACTGATATAACTACATGGGTATTAAGGGAGGTATTATGAAATAACTGATTATCTAAAAAGTATTATATGTGAGTGAAAACAGCATTTGTACATTTTAAGAGAACATGGCACAAAGTATAATAAAGAGCCCTGTCTTTGGGTTTGTAAGGTGAAGGCCAAGACCATAGAAGACAAAAGCATTTCTAAACATAGTGTAAGTGGTATAATTCAAAGCATCAAGTATTTCAAACCTACCCTTCATATTTTTACCCATAACATATTCTAGGTGTGAAGAATGTAGCTGGGTAGTAGTGTTTGTGTAGCAGGCAGGAGGCCCTGGGCTGGATCCCTAGTACCCAAAACAGAAACAAATCCCCTATCATTTGGTGTAGCTTTGTCCTTTTAGAAAAGTAAGAAAATTATTTTCATAATCTTATGCTATCAGTTAACATAGCTGCTTGATAAAAAAAAATCAGTTTGTTTCAATATAAAAAACTAATGTGGTATGTAGTTAATAAAAAAAACAGATCATTATAAGAATACCCAGATGTGTGTATATTCCTATTTAAATCCATATTCACTTATATACTGATATAATTCCTGGATCTAAACCATGTTTTCAGAATATTTAAAATACGGGGGGAAAAGAGTTCAGGGATAGAATGTGCTTGTTAACAAGAATTGTGTGTGTTTGTTGAGCAAACACCAGAACAATAGCATTTTACTACAGGACACTGATCAAGTCTCAGGCACTCACAGATAGGAATTAGAAAGATCATAAAAGTCTAGTTAGACTGTTTCCTCTTATTGAAAAGCAGCACATCTTCTTCCTGCATTCCTTCTTTCTGTTTGCCCTGGCAGTCAGCCTATAGTTACAGCATCAGTCCCCTCCCCGCTCCCTCCAAACGCACCTTCTTTATCTTGCATCCCTGCCACATGTTTTCCTAAATGGTGGGAGAAGTGAGCTTCCAGAGTCAGAGAAAATGCTTTATTACCAACAGCACACAGATAATCTGTGCATAATAGGTTCCTTGGAACCCCCAGTTTCATGGAGTGATGGTTGTGTGCTCACTGAGTTGTGTGACAGCTCAGGAACTCAAGGTGTAGGAGTCTTTAAGCGGCTGTGAATTTTTGCTCACAGGAATGACAAGCTTGTTATTCTACTTAAGTAATAGAACCACTTCTATGCCGGGGGTCCTCCATCAGTATCTTCCAAGACTGTTAAAAATATTTGTAAAGATAATTCATAATAAAAGCCACTGTAAGATACATCGCACTGCTGTGGAGAACTGTCTGTCTTTTAAGAATGATTTCTCTTATTTTGAAGTTGAGCAGTGTGTGTTTTGGTGTAGTGGGAGTCTTTTCTCTCTCCCTTTGGTTCACTTCCTCAGCCTGCTGAGATGCATCCTTACATTCCCTGTTTGCTCTCATCAGACCAGGACTTCCCCTCTCATTTTTCACCCTGTTCTTCCTCTTGTGTCTTTAGTACTTGACTAGAACGTATGTTAAATACTGCTGCTCTGTCTGCTCATGTTGTTTTAAAAAAGATTCTAAAATTAAGTATATTGTTTTTAGCTTCAGTTTGCTGTTAGCACCCTACTTTTCTCTTGTTTAGAAGAAACTCATATTCTGGTATAGTTCTCACAGAAGGCTCCTGACATCTTGCTTATTCCAAGCTGTTTTTCTAGAGTCTTACCATTTGAACGATAATTTAGCTTCCTGTAAATCCTGTCTTGCATTACATTATGTTGATTCATATGATTCTATTAATACCTTGTTATATACTTTTTTCTTGATGTCTCTTCTACCAATCTGATTTACGTACCTTTATTTATTTTATTTATTAATTTTTGCCTTGAGATATCGTCATTTTTCTTTGTTCTTTAATGTCCTATTTAGCTCAGATAAGCCTAAAAGTTCATTGTTTCTTTGTAAATACAAACTGATCTTTGTTGTGCATGGATTTAAGTTTTATTATTTCATGAAATTAATGTTTTGGATAATACTATCAAATATTAGCTCTGTTCCATTGTTTTGCTGTCTGCAGGTACTGTGTGTATGTTTGTGTCTCTGTGTGTGTATGTCTGTCTGTGTGTGTCTTTGTGTGTGTGTGTACTATAAACTTTTACTTGTCTCTGCCTTTAGTCACAGTCTAAATTTTTTTATTCTCATTTTATCCAATCTTTTAATTTTTCATTCAAATTTATTATTCTTTGTACATATTGTAATTGTTCCTCATTTCTGAAATAATCTTCCTTTTTGGTTTCTGTATTTTGAATTTTCATGTGAAGATTTCTTTGGTATTTATTGAAGTATTATGCTTTGGGATTATTTTCTGGTACAGAATTTTTAAGCTATAAAAATGTTTTGATTTCTGTTTTCTGTTTACATCTTAGAGAAGTTTTATGGGAGAATGATTTTACATATCATTTTTAATCTAGACACTTTGCAGACATGCTTTCTAGATAAAGGACGGCCTCTTGTGCAACACAGTGATGTGCAGATTCTTTAACAGATGCTGGTGGACGGGAGAGAAGGTAGAAGGTGGCAGGTGGTGGTCGAACTGTTAGGACTTTGGTTGCCTTTCCCTGTCTTCTCCTCTGTAGTTGTCCTTTCAGAAGCCTTGCTCCCTGGGCTGCCACTTCAGCCCCCTCCCTCCCAAGCCCATCACCCTCTAGGAACCACGGTCTCAGTCTTCTGACCTTCAGTGTCATGCTTTCTCCCAGCCCCCTCCAGCCCCAGGGATTCATTTTATTGGTGATTCTGGCTATGATTTCACCTTACTACTACTCTTAATGATGAAAAGTGGCCTGTGGATATTTTTACCTCAGAAAGAGAAATTAATAATTCACAAAAGAAAATGTTATAAACTACTTTTTAGACAACTGTGGTGCTGTGTTCAAATACAGGGCCTTGCATAACACTAAGCACATGCTAACAGGTGTTCTATCACTGAGTGGCAAGCACATCCTTTGAATCCTAAGTAATCATCCTACTAGAGTCATCAGCAGAGTTGAACATAAAGTATCTCAAAGGACCCAGTAGCCATACTAAAACATACAGAAAATGAGTGAAAAGTCTACTTCTAATGTCTACTCAGATCTTTTAATAACACTAAAGAAATAATGCATTTGTCTGAAGAAGCATAACGTACAGATAAAAGGCCTTCTAGCATTGACTCCGGCTTGTCTTTCAGTGTCTCTCTGCAGGCAGAGAAGAGGGAGTGATTGATGATAATGTTGCTTCTGCCTTGTTTCCAGATTAGTGATCTTCCAAAGTTGTAGAGAATCAAACTCTCATAAGATTTTGTCATATTAAGTTGTTTTTCTCCCAGTTTATATTTTAAAATTATGTAGTATATAGTAACTTGGGCCCCCCTTTGAACTCCTGAATTTAAATGTTTACTCTCCCCAGAGTTTTTAATGTATCCCTCTAATTATTAATGCTATGAACATGCATTTTTAGTATTTCTATCATGAAAAGGTCCAGGTGGTAAAGCTTGCCATTTGATTACAATACAGCCATTGTTGTTATCTAGGCAAACTGTATATGGAATGATTCCCATTCCTCTTAGTAGAGGGATTAGAGTCAGGAAATATTGTTAATAGATGGACCATGTTGAAAAGTTGTCAGTGTTTAAAAGGAAAACTAGTATTCTTTGTTGTTTCTTACCAAAAAGAAGGACTGACATGCTGGTGCACAGTTGTGGAGAATGAAGTATGGTATTTCTAAAGTGTCTCTTGTTCTCTTTTCAGAGAAGTCACATAAATAAATGGACGTGGGTCCCAGTCACTTGAGAATCATATTTAATTGCAGATTCTGATTTTCAGGGTCTAGAAAAGGACCTGAGGTTATGCATTTAAGGAAATTTGAAGTGAAGCCAGTGTTGTTCTGAGATCCACTAGGGAGAAATATACATTAAAAAGTTTAGTCTTGAAATGCAAAGGACAGTTTCTGGATCAGGTGAAGAAACTGAACTCAGAGCCTGAGACTTATGAATAGTAAATAAGTGAGTTTATAAACCTAGGGAGGTGGACATGCCACAGATTATAGAGGACAAAGTATCCACCATACTCTGCAAGAACAATTCAGGGACTGAGTTTCTTTGTTGTTGTTGTTTTTTTGTTTGTTTGTTTGTTTGTTTTGTCTCTCCTTTACTCTGTATTGAATTGTTAACATTTCTCAGGACTGTAGCGATATGCTAGTACTAATAATACAGTGTTCAACATAGGACAATTAAAATAAGTGATAATAAATCTTCTGATAAAAGAATTATAAGGATTTACAGCTTTAAGTGAGATTTGCTTTCTATTAATAGTTGAATGGCAACAGAACTCTGGAGCCATGCCTGTGGGTTTCGTCTCCCCACAGAGGTCTCATTTGTGTTTCTTACATTGTATAACATTTGAAAGTGATGACCTGCTTGTCTTTGTGGTCAAACAGCACAGTCTGGCCATTTTGAGTGTTGAAAAGCAACTATCATTAATAGCTTGTTTAGTCCATCAGTGGTTTGTAAGATGATGTTGCTGCCTGCCAGCAATGTAGGTACGTCCCATGCTATTATATACTCATCAATAATGCTACCAGGGCCTAATAAAAGCCCTTCCCTCTGTTTTAGGCTATTTTACATAGAACTTATAAACCAAACTGCTGTATTTCGGGTCTCAGAATAACAATTGCCTTTAACACAAACATAATTGTAGTGTATACATTTGATATATTTGAGTATTAAGTTAACCTATAAAATGAACATGAAAATTAGGGGGATTGATTTCCCACTATTCTGAAAAGCATTTTTGATAATTATATAAATGAGTTAGAGAATATAGTTACTTCAAATGCACCAGTGCTAGGCATACATTGTATAATATTATATAATTCTGGTTTAAAGTATTTATTGTCTCATCACAATTTAAGATTCTCAACCTTTAGGTAGTGACCTTTTTGTGGATGAATGACCCTTTCACAGGGTTCACCTAAGATGATTGGAAAGCATAGGTATTTACATTGTGATTCATAACAGTAGCAAAATTACAGTTATGAAATAGCAATTAATATAATTTTATGGTTGGGTCTCACCACAGCATGAGGAACTGTATTTAAGGGTCACAGCATTAAGAAAGTTGAGGACCACTGAATTAAGGGCTTCACTAGATCTACCAGTGCTTTAGTTTTTTACCTAAGCCAGTATTTATTGGATGCTCAGGATAAAAATGCATATTGAAATAGATAGTTTCCTCAAATTGTAATTATAAAATGAAGCTGCATGATGTTCTCTTCACAGAAGACTGTCACTTTTAACAGAAAAGTGTATTTCATGAATATTTGCAAATTAAAGCAATTTGATGGGGATTCAGTGTTAATTTCATATTACTGTCATGATTTCTTAGGCTGCTTATAGGTCTTATACATGAGAACCAGCTCGAATTGTAGTCAGAAATAGTGTTGTCAGTGGTTCATTTTTTGGATCTATTTTGATCAGTTGCAACTTTGTTGCATGTTAAAAATCAGTGATTAATAACTATTATCAAGTCTTCCAAGTAGCAGAGCATAAGACCCTTTCTCTCTCCACCCCAGTCCTTTCCACTTGCCAAAGAGATG